>NC_080539.1:7960000-8117500 GCF_028640845.1 Ahaetulla prasina
ACACAAGGCTGGGTGGAGAACCTACAACAATTAACTTTGTGTACTGTAATTAAAAGCACATCGTCCCATGTGCTTTGTGGCAGGAACTAACATAACTGTCTTATACATTCAGAGTATTTTATGGTCTGAGCATTGAATTTATCGTCCAGAGAATGGAGTTTGCTAATTTTGATTTAAAAGTTGGTTTCTCTGCTCAAACAAATGACTAGCTTGAGGGAGAGAAGCTATGAATTGGGGAATGGATTGGTGGCTGAAATGGAGTTTTAGGAAAATAAATTACTAAGCAATCCCTTCCTTGTTTACTCAGAAGTAAAGCTTAGTTAACCATACGTCCCTGCCAGCAAAAGGGAGTGTACACAATATCAGGGGTACATCAGTAGCTTTGTCAAAGTTAGAGTAGAATAGAATGAATGAACTGGAAGGGACCTTGGAGGTCTTCTAGTCCAGCCCCCTGCTCAAGCAGGAGAACCAGTGGTGAAATCCAATTTTTTTTACTACCGGTTCTGTGGGTGTGGTTTGGCGGGTGTGGTGTGGCTTGGTGGGCGTGGCTTGGTGGGTGTGTCAGGGGAAGGATGCTGCAAAATCCCCATTCCCTCCCCACTGCTGGGGAAAGGATAAAGCCCACTGTAGCTACATAGTAAAAAAAGCTCTAAGAGTTGTAAACCTAATCTTGCGAAGCTTCTTTTCCAAAAACACTACACTACTAACCAGAGCATATAAAACATTTGCTAGACCAATTCTAGAATACAGCTCGCCTGTTTGGAACCCTCACCACATCTCTGACATCAATACAATTGAACGAGTCCAGAAATATTTTACAAGAAGAGTTTTCCATTCCTCTGAAAACAACAAAATACCTTATCCCACCAGACTTGAAATCCTAGGCTTAGAAAACTTGGAACTCCGTCGCCTTCGACAAGACCTAAGCTTAACTCACAGAATCATCTATTGTAATGTCCTTCCTGTTAAAGACTACTTCAGCTTTAATTGCAATAATATAAGAGCAACCAACAGATTTAAACTTAATGTTAACCGCTTTAATCTAGATTGCAGAAAATATGACTTCTGTAACAGAATCATCAGTGCTTGGAATACTTTATCTGACTCTGTGGTCTCTTTCCATAATCCTAAAAGCTTCAACCAAAAACTTTCTACTATTGACCTCGCCCCATTCCTAAGAGGACCATAAGGGGCGTGCATAAGCGCACAAACGTGCCTACCGTTCCTGTCCTATTGTTTTTCTTTTCTTCTTCCTATATATATATAGATGCTTATACCTCCTAATATTTACTCATGTATATGTTAATATACTATATAATCTTTTTATATGATGTTGTGACAAAATAAATAAATAAAATAAATATTGCAAAATCCCCATTCCCACCCCACTCTGGGGCCAGCCAGAGATAGTATTTGCCGGTTCTCTGAACTGCTCAAAATTTCCGCTACCGGTTCTCTAGAACTTGTCAGAACCTGCTGGATTTCACCCCTGGTGGGAATGCAACTCTGAATCAAATTTGTGATGGGTCTGATCCAAAGAGTTGTTTTAATTTTATGTTTTTGTCCCCCTCCAAATGTTTCCACTCGATGTGTTGTATTTATCTATAATTGTATAACACAAATCAATATTGGCTTGTCTTTGTGGTCACATTATCCAACCAGAACGCGTCTCCCAGCCAAAAATTCCAACTAACCAGGGTTATTAAAGCCATAAATTTTTTGTGAGCTGCAGGTCGCTTAATCAAAAGCGGATGGCTTTTGATGAAACATGTGACTCTAAAACAGGGAGTCCAACCTTGGCAACTTTTAAGATTTGTGGAATTCAGCTCCAGAATTCTTCAACCAGCATTGGAGAATTCTGGGAGTTGAAGTCCACAGATAATAATAATAATAATAATAATAATAATAATAATAATAATAATAATAATAACAACAACAACAACAACAACAACAACAACAACAACAACAACAACAACAACAATAACAACAACAGAGTTGGAAGGGACCTTGGAGGTCTTCTAGTCCAACCCCCTGCCCAGGCAGGAAACCCTACACCCATTTCAGGGTGCTATCATGTCTCCCTTTGTCCTTCTTTTCATTAAACTAGGCATACCGAGTTCCTGCAACCGTTCTTCATATGTTTTAGCCTCCAGTCCCCTAATCATCTTTGTTGCTCTTCTCTGCACTCTTTCTAGAGTCTCAACATCCTTTTTACATCGTGGCAACCAAAACTGAACGCAATATTCCAAGTGTGGCCTTACCAAGGCATTGGTAAGTGGCATTACAAGGCATCTTAAAGTTGCCAAGATTGGACACCCCAGTATAAAAAGGGCTACCAGATGCTTTTAAAAAATCTTTTTGCTAGAATTTTATTTGGGCAACATGTTGTGGTCCGCCAGCAGCCTGCGGAGCTGGCAAGGGAATCGGATAGCGATGAGGCTGAGGAAAAGCGTGGGCCAGTCCTGGAGGCTGGGGAAGGCCCAGATGAGGGCTCTGAGTCTGAGGCTGAAGTGGGGCCAGGGCCATCGGGGAGTGAGGTGCGGACTCCAGAGCCTCCAGAGACTGACAGTAGTGAGGCAGAGGAACAGGAGGAGCCTGTTCCTAATGCACGCATGAGAAGAGCTGCCAGAAGGCAAGAGCAGCTCAAGCAGAGAGGACGACTCGGGAGTAAGGCCAGGAGATGATTGGCCCCTCCCATAAGGCTTAAGAGACCAGCAACGGTGTTTGGGCTTTGCCAGAAAACAACATTAATAGCGTTGTCTTCTTGCATTTATTTTGCATCCGTGTCTTCTGAACATCTGCCAAGAAAGGCCTTTGCCAGTTTGCCTAATTGGACCAAGGTTGGTGATAGGACTGAGGAATTTATGTTGGGATGAATTTGCTTTAATTTAGCTGAACTATGCTGGGAATGAAGTAATTCTTAGCTGTTCGAATAAAGTTTATTTTTACACTGACTGAGTTCCCTACTACTTACTGGGGCCTGGGTCACAACACAACACTGGAAAAGTGAAGAGATTCCCATTGATGAGAAGGTGATTAAGAAAATATTAGAATGTGCAGAAATGAACAGATTAACGCTAGCAATTAAGGAGAGAGAAGAAACTGAATATTATACAATATGGGAAGTATTTTAGCAGTGGTTAGAGAATAAAAAAGGAATCTGGAAATGAAGAAGACTAAAGAAAAATAGAAAATATATTAAGATAGAGATATAAATAAGATCATAATTGTGAGCATATGTATGACGAGAATAACTATGTTCAAAAATTAATCATAATCATATATAATAGAATTAAACATTCTCCCCTTTTTCTGTCTTACACTTTTTCCATCATCTATTCACCATTCAACTTAACATCTATTAATAAAGAGTTCCCAATCTTTAATACATTAGTGTAGAAATCTCGTGCTTTACAAACTGTATTGAGAAAATACTTGATTGATGGTTAATGTACAAAGATGATCGAAGACGTATAATTAATGTAAGATCGGATCTGCCTGGCTACCACTTCAGAATGATGGGAAAGAAGGAAGTAGAAGAGAGAAGGAGGTAGGAAAGAGGAGGAAGAGGAAAGGAAGGAAGAGGGATAGAAGAGGGAGAAGAAAGGAGTAGGGAGGAAGGAGGAGAGGATGTAGATAAGAGAGGGGGAGGATGGTTGTGGAAAATAGAAGAAGGTAGAGAAGGGAAGAGAGTTAAAAGAAGGGGGTGGTGACCGGGCAGGTCCGATTAATTGTATGTGATGGTACATTAAATATGTTATTGGATATGAATGTTAAAATAAAACTTTTTTAATTAAAAAAAAAGAGAATAACTATGTTCAATATTATTATTGTACTATTATTAGAGGATAGTAAGAAAATGAAGAGTTTTATAATGTTTAATTGTTTAATGTATTGTAATTTTAAAGTTTATAGAAGTAATGTTAATGTGAATGCGAATGATGTTGAAGGATGTTGCAGAGAGATAGTTGTACCCAGACGACACCCTGCTTAAGGAAAGATGGAATGTATGTATTTTAAAATTTGAAAAATAAAAAACTTTTTCTTAAAAAAAACTTTTTGCTAAATATATTAACGTGGTTTTCCTACAAGATGACTCAGTGTAGGAGAGGCCAAGAAGAAAGATTGTAGCAGTGGTAATTTTTTTTTTACTGCTGGTTCTGTGGGCGTGGCTTGGTGGGCGTGGTGTGGCTTGGTGGGCGTGGCTTGGTGGGCGTGGCAGGGGAAGGATACTGCAAAATCTCCATTTCCACCCCACTCCAGGGGAAGGATACTGCAAAATCCCCATTCCCACCCCACTCTGGGGCCAGCCAGAGGTGGTATTTGCTGGTTCTCTGAACTATTCAAAATTTCCGCTACCGGTTCTCCAGAACCTGTCAGAACCTGCTGGATTTCCCCCCTGGATTGTAGGATCCAAACTTCCCCAGACAGACCTTAGAGTGGGTTTTGAATTTCTGGGCCTCCATTTTTCACATCTGTAAAATGGACATATGCAGTCATTGCTCTGCTCGCCAGAAAACAGCTGCCAAACTCCAAATGACCATCAAATAGGAGCAAGATATTAACTCTTAGAAGGGAATATTTGTAGCAGGATTGAACTGTGGGGTCCTCGGTGCTCTCTGGGCGTGGTTGTGTTCTTGCAGACGTTTCATGACCCAACAAGGTAACACCATCAGTGCTAGAAGAGAGTGTGGTTTGCTCCCTGTTTATATTCTCTAGTGCAGAGGTCTCCAACCTTGGCCACTTTAAGACTTGTGGACTTCAACTCCCAGAATTCAAGCAAAGCTGGCTGAGGAATTCTGGGAGTTGAAGTCCACAAGTCTTAAAGTGGCCAAGGTTGGAGACCCCTGCTCTAGCGGCTTGACCTGTCAGTTTTTGTGGGAGTGGTCTCCATGGTTGTAGGTCATGAAACATCTGCAAGAAAAACCACTAAGGGCAGAGAGTGCCAAAGACCCTCATATCAACTCTTTCTATACAAAACTGTATTATCAAAGGTAGCGTGTAAAGGGGCACTTGCAGAATTGATTTTAATTTGTCAGGTTCTTGGTGTTATATATAATAACAGAGTTGGAAGGGACCTTGGAGGTCTTCTAGTCCAACCCCCTGCTTAGGCAGGAAACCCTGCACCATTTCAGTCAAATGGGTATCCAACATTTTCTTAAAAATTTCCAGTGTTGGAGCATTCACAACTTCTGGAAGCAAGTTGTTCCACTGGTTAATTGTTCTAACGGTCAGGAAATTCCGCCTTAGTTCTTAGCTGCTTCTCTCCTTGATTAGTTTCCACCCATTGCTTCTTGTCCTGCCTTCATCTGTTTTGGAAAATAGCTTGACTTCCTCTTCTTTGGGGCAGCCTCAAATATTGGAAGACTGCTATCATGTCTCCCCTAGTCCTTCTTTTCATTAATCTAGACATACTGATTTCCTACAACCGTTCTTCATATGTTTTTAGCCTCCAGTCCCCTCATCATCTTTGTTGCTCTTCTCTGCCCTCTTTCTAGAGTCTCAACATCTTTTTTACATTCTGGCGACCAAAAGTGGGTGCAGTGTTCTCTGAGCTTGGTTGTTTTCTTGCAGATGTTTCATGAGCCAACTAGGTTACATCATTATGCAAGGAGGGAGTGGGGTTCGCTCTTATTTTATATACTAGTGGCTTGCCCTGGCAGTGTTGGTGGGACAGCACTTCCGTCTAAGCACTGATGGTATTGCCTAGCTGGGTTGTGAAATGTCTACAGGAAAACCACCAAGCTCAGTGACTACCAAGGACCCTACAGTTCAACCCAGAGCTACAATATTCTCTTCTATCCTTAAGCTTTTTCTTCTTCCTACTTGAAAATAACCATGTCAAAGAGGGGAGGAGAGGAGAGCAAAGCTGGCTGGGGAACTCTGGAAGTTGAAATCCACAAGTCTTAAAGCTGCCAAGGTTGGGGACCCCTGCTCTAAGCAGTCTACCGGTAGAAACGGGGAAGGATGGCCCAGGTGGGGGGGGGGGTTATCCTCAAATCTCCTTCTTGATGATCTTTGGGAAACCCGGAGTGAGCTTTGCGCACCCCTCAATGCGGCTTTGAGCGGCTCCTGCGTGTGTATGTGTGTGTGTTTGGTGACGCTGTGCGTTGCCAGACGGGGCAGGATCTGCTCGGGATCGGAGCTGGCGGGATCTCTGCCCTGCAGCCGTTCCAACCCGCCCGGCTGGCCCGCTTGCCTGCCTGGGAGCGTGGCGAGGAATCCTCCAGGCTGCGCTCGCCAGATGTAGCGTTAATTTAAACCAGGAGGGGCTTCGCTGGTTCTCTCTCCCTCCCTCCTTCTTGGAAGGTTTTTGCAAGGGTGGGAGAATTTGGCTGCCGTGGGGGGAGTGCGGGAGCAAACAGGGAGAAAGCTGGATTGGGGGGCATGGGGGTGGGGTTTCCCTGCGCAGGGAGCTTGGGAGAATTGGGGGGAGATATTCCGGTTGGGAGAGAGGTCTCTATTGCGTCGGGTTTGAAGGGGAGGCGGGGGGGGGGGCCAGAAGCATCCCCGGCTGGTCTGGAAACTCCTCAGCTCCAGACTGACAGCAGCGACGTCAGCAGAAGGGGGGGCGAGAGAGAGAGGGGGGGCAGCCCTTTCCTCCGATCCCTCGCAGGCGTTTTATGGAACAGTTGGAGAGAGAGAGAGAAAGAGAGAGAGAGAGATCCTTTTGGCGCTGCGAGTAGCCTGGAGGCGAAGCTGCTTTCTCTCCGGGTCTGCCCCCCACCCTCCAACCTGCCTCCCCCCACCCTCCCCCCAGATCCTCTCTTCTTTCTTTGGGGGAGACCCCCACCCCTCCACCGGGCCCTCCAAGAGAAGAGGCTCTCTTTTAAAAGTGCTCTTATTATTATTACAACTGCTATTATTTTGCCCCCGGGGGAAAAAAAAGAAAGAAAAGAAAACAGAATTTCTCTGGATGTCGCTGCGCGGAATTTGGTGACCCGCGAAGGTTTTACGAGGATGCGAAGCCCCGGAGGAAGTTCTTGAGGCCTCCGCCGCAGCTGTGCACAACCTCGGCATCTGGTCCTGCTACCTAGGAGCCTCGGGCGCTTACTGTGAGTCGGAGCGATGTCCTTCCCCCCCCCCCATCCCACCTCCCTTGGCAAGGATCTTCAGCGAGGCCGACCGGGGAGGGGGGGTTAGAGAAGGAGGGGACAGGTCTTTAACCGTGTTTACCGCTTGTATTGGGCCCCCAACACAGCACTGGGAGGTGGGGAAGGACCCCAAAACAACAACAACAACAACAACAATAACAACGGGGGTTGCCTGCATTCCCACGACGACTCCTTGACTCCTGTTTCTGGAAGTCTCCCAGGTGCAACCCGACCCCCTTGACCTGGGTTCGCTAACTCACGAGGAGTCCAGACGCTCTTCTGCGGGCGTGTAAGTCTTTCCCGGAAGGCAGTGCCTGGGGTTTTTTTTTCTCAACACGAGTCAGCTGGTTGTGGGAATGCAGTCCCCGCGAGGCATGGGGCCGGGTTGCGCGAGGACCTTTTGTGTGTGTTCATTTCCATATATATGTGTGTGTGTTTATATATCTATCTATCTATCTAAGTGTGTGCGTGTATGTGTATATATATATATGCATGTGCGTGTGTGTATATATATATATGTATGTGTATTTATGTGTGTGTACGTGTGTATTTATGTGTGTGTGTGTATAAATATATATAAATATATATTTAAAAACGGCATTCGCCCTTCCTCTCTGGCCTTCCCTGGTATCAAAATCAACCTTGCTCCCTGGATCTTAAGTTAAAGGGGCGTTGGCGGCCGGCAATCCTAAACTCCCTGGATCCTAAGTGAAAGTTAAGAAGCGTTGGCCGCCGCGGCCGTCGCGTTTCTCGGGAAGCAGGTTGACCTCGCTCACGGAAGCGCCGATTCAAAGGTCTTGCCCTTTGCGCGCGCCTGGAAGCGACGGACGATTCTGGGGAATCCGAAAGTCGCCCTGAAGGATCTTGAGGATGGGGCGCAGTAAGGAGCGCGCAGCGTCCCCCCTTTTTTTTTGCAAAGGAATCTCGACTTCAATCCCCCAAACCGTCTAATTTCCTCGCCTCTTTTCCTCTTTGCAAAGATTGGCGAAAAAAAAAAAAAAAGGTGGGAGACGCAAAATGTGTCCCCCCCCAAAAGGAAAATGACATTTTTCGTTTTGGAAAAGGCTGCCCTTCTCCCTCCAGCTGTTCTTTCTTTCCCTTTTTCACAACCACCCTCTTCAAACGGTCCGGGCCCGCTGAATCCCGGCCTATCCTCGCAGAAGGACCGACCCCCTAAATATATTCACTCGCTTCGGGAGTTAAAGCCGCCTGAAGGCCTCCGGTTTAAGGACCGGGTTCGCTGCCGGGGAAGGTTTTGAGATTGGGAGATGGGGGTCAAGCTGGGAAAGGCGGCGGCTGTGGGGGGGGGGGCGCAGCAGGAAAAGCCGTACTGCCTGGCTTGAACTCGAGATTTTTGGAAGGGCGGTTTTTTTAAGAAACGGAACCCACCTTCTGCAACTCTGGAATCACCCAGAAATGATTGATTGATTAATCTTGCTTTTTTTTAATAAAATAAAATTTAAATTTAAAATAAATAATAAGTTAAAGTAAAGCAAAATAAAGTAAAATAAATAATAAAGTAAAGTAAAATAAATAATAAAGTAAAGTAAAGTAAAATAAATAATAAAGTAAAATAAAGTAAATACTAAAGTAAAGTAAAGGAAAGTAAATAATAAAATAAATTTTTACTTCCCCCGTCATCCTTTAGGACTGGCCTGTTCCACGACTGACTTTCCTGGAAAAAGTAGAAAGTGTTGGATTTTCTTCGCCATAAGTTCCGAAAAAAAGTTTTTTTTCCCCGATCAAAAGTTCCCAAAGGCCATTTCGATTATCTAGCAACTGGTAGAATTGGGCGTGGGCGTGTCACACATGTCTCTCTCTCTCTGTGTGTGTATACAATTTGTGTATCCTGCAATTCGCTTTCTCCTTCCATCCACGCCCTTGAAAGTGAAACGAGCGCTTGGTTTCGCGCCGGTTTCGCTTTCCCACGCCGCAGAGAATGGGGAATTTCGGGAGAAGGGAGTCCCCGGGTTCAGTGACTTAGAGCGGCCGCGGTTGACCTCGCTTCCTTGGCAAAGTTTCGAGAGACCCGCGCGTGGCAAAGTTTCGAGAGACCCACGCGTGGGCGTCTTCCCCGCCTTTGAACTTCGAAGCGGGCCTGCGAACTCGGGCCGGGAGATGGCAAACAGGCCCGGCCCCAAGAATTCTGCCAGGGCTGAATTTTAAGAAAGGTCAGGTACGCGAGTGGGAGAAAAGAAAGCGGTCCAGCAAAAATATGGCGGCGGAGGGGTTGGGTTATCAATTGCCCCTTCCTCTCCGGGCGAAAAGGGGGCGAAAATCGCCACCCCAACGTCCCGCTCTAACTTTTAATTCGTGGTTGAGAAGAACGCGAGGCCTAAGAACCGCGTTCAGCCCCGTTAAAACCCCTTTGTCCTCTACCAGCTGGCAATATTTCGGATCTTTTAAGCCCCTCCGCCCGGCCCTCTGAAGGTACTTAGAAAACACTTAGAAATGGCCCTATAGAATTTTTTTATTGGCCAAGTGGGATTGGACACACAAGGAATTTGTCTTGGTGCATATGCTCTCAGTGTACATAAAAGAAAAGATACCTTCGTCAAGGTACAACATTTACAACACAAACGATGGTCAATATATCAATATAAATCATAAGGATTGCCAGCAACAAAGTTACAGTCATACGTGGGAGGAGATGGGTGATGGGAAAGATGAGAAGATTAATAATAGTGCAGTTTTAGTAAATAGTTTGACAGTGTTGAGGGAATTATTTGTTTAGCAGAGTGATGGCCTTCGGGGGGAAAAAACTCTTCTTGTGTCTAGTTGTTCTGGTGTGCAGTGCTCTATAGAGTCGTTTTGACGGTAGGAGTTGAAACAGTTTATGTCCTGGATGTGAGGGATCTAAACTCACCTATACTATCAGAATAAACTCACATAAACTATCAGAATAGAACTGGAAAGGACCTTGGAGGTCTTCTAGTCCAGGGGTCAGCAACCTTTCGGACCTCAGGGACCACTAAATTCATAATTTTAAATCCCGAGGACCACTAATATGAATTTTTTAAAAGGATAAATAGTATTTAGTGCAATAGAAAAAATACAAATAATTTTTCTGTGGACCACCAAAATTTTCTCGTGGACCACCAGTGGTCCATGGACCACTGGTTGGTGACCACTGTTCTAGTCCAACCTTCTGGTCAAGCAGGAGAGCCTACACCATTTCAGACAAATGGCTGTCCAGTCTCTTCTTAAAAACCTCCAGTGATGGAGCATCCACGGTTTCTGGTGGCAAGCTGTTCCACCGGTTCATTGTCCTTACTGTTAGGATGCGTCTGCTCAATTCCAGGTTGCTTCGCTCCTTGATTAGTTTCCATCTTTTGCTTCTTGTCCTGCCTTCTGGTGCTTTGAAAAATAAGTTGACTCCCTCTTCTTCTTTGTGGCAGCCCTCTTTAAGCGGTTTACAGAGTCAGCCTATTGCCCCCAACAATCTGGGTCCTCATTTTATCCACCTGGGAAGGATACAAGGCTGAGTATCAACTTGCTATCTGTCCCCCCAATCCTTCTTTTCTTTAGACTAGCCAAACTCAAAATCCTGCAGCCGTTCTTCGAATGTTTTTAATCTCGGGGCGTTTAATCGTCTTCGTTGCTCTTCGCCGCAACTTTTCCCACTCAAAATCTCAATTTTTTGATGTGTGTGTGTGTAATGTGGCGACCAAAGCTGAACGCAAGTTTTGGGGCGGACTGAGTCGAGGTCTTTTGGGGTGACTGCAACAACCCCGCTAGATCACAAAGAGACCGAGTCGGCCCAACTGGACCCCCCCCCCCAAACGAGTTGCATAACTAGGCACCGAATCTAGGGGCCAGACAGCCGCTCGATCAGGCGTTTCTCCCCGCTTCCAGAGTGGTTCCTGGCGAATCCTGAGCCACCTGGCGGGGTTCTGGATCGAGGAATCCATTACATGCTTTCCGCGGGGGGGGGGGGGAAGAGTCGGTCGATTATAAATGATCGAGCCAACGTCCAAACGGGTTTTCTTCTAAACTTCAGCCTGGACGGTCGTGTGCGGGAGAGGTTATTCCAAAGAAAGGTGAGTAAGGGGCGTCTAATATCACCCCTCCCTGGAAGGAGGGGGAAAAATTTGATCCCCATCCTAATCCCGAACTGGATTAGGCTCAGCTTCAAGAATCATGTGTCGGACCTTCGTGGTTATCGTATTCAGGATATTAGCCACTATCCTATTTCTTTCCGTCCCTTATTAATATTATTCCGAAGACTCAGCAAGGGTTACTTCGTTTTTCTCCTGCCGTATCTGCCTTTGTATGAGGGTTTTCCAAACCTCTTTCTTTTACAGGCTGGGAAACTGAGGCTTGAAGCCTAAAAATAGGCCTTATCTAACCTTAGCTTCATTCACTTCAGATTTCATATCAATGTTTGGTTTTTTTTAAGAGGCGGATTGAAAAGCATTTCAAGGCCCTCCTTCACGTCCTTCCTGCCCAGTAGTCTATTTTTAAAATTTAAAATGAAGATGTGGTTTTTCCAGCAGCGGGCCTGGGGAGCCCCCTTCAATGGCGGGTATGAATGTGTATGAATGGGCTGGAGTGAGGGTGGGGCTGGGGGTTATTATTTCATTGTTTTTATTGTTTTTATTACTTTTATTTTTATTTCTTTTACGTTGTGCTTTTCTGTCCTGTAAACCACTTCGAATCGAGGTGTGCGAGTAGGCGGCAATATAAATAAAGTAAAAGTAAAAGTAGAGTAAAGTAAAGTAAATAATAAAATAAAGTAAAATAAATAATAAAGTAAAATAAAATAAAAAGTAAAGTAAAATAAATAATAAAGTAAAATAAAGTAAAATAAATAATAAAGTAAAATAAAATAAAAAATAAAGTAAAGTAAAATAAATAATAAAGTAAAGTTAAATAATAAAGTAAAGTAAAAAGTAAAGTAAAAAAGTAAAGTAAAGTAAAGTAAATAATAAAATAAAATAAAATTTTATTTCCCAGGTCATCCTTTAGGACTGGCTTGCTTGTCGACCTACTTTCCTGGAAAGCGTGGGCTTTATTTAAAAGTAGAAGCGTTGGGTTTTCTTCGCCACCCCCCCTCCAAAAAAAAGATCATTTTTTTTTACCAAAAAAATGTAATAATGATTTCCTGGGTGAATTCTCAAAGGAGCTATGAACACTTCTGTCCAATGCAGTTTTCTGCTCTAATCCTTCGGAAAAAATTAAAGAGAGATTTCAAATTTTTCAGATGGGGTTTCATTTCTAAAACGTGTCGAAGCGGCTCTCCGAAGCCCTTTAAAAACCCCAAGCGATCTGTATGTAACGTGTTTCCTCGGAAGAAAGTCTCTTTTTTCGGACTTAGTTAAAAGTTAAGCCCCCCCACCTCTCCCCTTGACGGCTTATCCGCCAGCGAAAGTTTTACCAAAGTTATTTGTAAAAGCGATTTGCCTCCGTCCTTATCTCCTTTCACTCGGTTGAAATGGAGGGAAGCGTTGATTTTTAAGGTTTTTTTTCCCTTTCTCTCTAAAAAGAACGGAAAAAGCAACCCATTCAATATCATTAATTGGGACCAATCGATTCTAAAAATACATTTTTAAGGAATAAAGAAATGCGGATTATTTTTTATGTGGACTTGCCAATGGATGCTCTGAGTGTCTTTCTTTTAAGAACAGACCTCTGTATTTTTGCAAAATTAAAATTAGATAGCGCAGATCCTTTGGCCCTCCAATCTCTTCGAAACTAACGTTTCTTTCCTTTTTAACAAAAAACGTCCTGCAAAAGATAACGAGGCGAGAAAACGCTGCCTTTCTCAGAAATAACTATTTTAAAAACTGGCCGCGAATATTCTTTTTAAAAAATGTTAGAACCTGGGAATTCTAACAGGTTGTCCCAAATGTAGGGTTGGTTGATCTTATTTCTACCCCACGAGGGGGGGAAAAATTTTTTCGGGTGGGGGCAGCTTGGATTGTCCAAAATTGAGGGAGTGAAGCGGAGACCCTGGAAATGGAACTAATGCAGTTCTACTTGAGAGTAAACAGCTGCTTCTTCAGTGGAGGGTTCAAATTGGTTCCTTTTTCCTTTTCTGGGAAGTAAATTTTCTGGGAACTAAGCTTGAACGTACACTAAGCGCTTAATGCACCGGACATAAATTCCTTGTGTGTCCAATCACGCTTGTCCAATAAAGAATTCTATCCTATCCTATCCTATCCTATCCTATCCTATCCTATCCTATCCTATCCTATCCTATCCTATCCTCTTATCCTATCCTATCCTATTCTCAATAAAGATTCTATTCTATTTTATTCTCAGTAAATATTCCATTCCATTCCATTCTATTCTATTCTATTCTCAATAAATATTCTATTCTATTCTATTCTATTCTATTCTATTCTATTCTATTCTATTCTATTCTATTCTCAATAAATATTCCGTCCTATTCCATTCCATTCCATTCCATTCCATTCCATTCCATTCTCAATAAATACCCTGTTCAATTCTATTCTCAATAAAGATTCTATTCTATTCTATTCTATTCTATTCTATTCTATTCTATTCTATTCTATTCTCAATAAAGATTCTATTCTATTCTCAATAAATATTCCATTCCATCCCATCCCATCCCATCCCATCCCATCCCATCCCATCCCATCCCATCCTATCCTATTCTCGATAAAGATTCTATTCTATTCAATTCTCAGTAAATATTCCATTCCATTCTATTCTATTCTCAATAAATATTCTATTCTATTCTATTCTATTCTATTCTATTCTATTCTATTCTATTCTATTCACAATAAATATTCCATTCTATTCCATTCCATTCCATTCCATTCCATTCTGTTCTATTCTCAATAAATACTCTGTTCTATTCTATTCTCAATAAAGTTTCTATTCTATTCTATTCTATTCTATTCTATTCTATTCTATTCTATTCTATTCCATTCCATTCCATTCCATTCCATTCCATTCCATTCCATTATTTGGTCCATTATTCCTATTCCTATTTCATGCCATTCTCTATTTTAATCTAATTCCCTTCCCTTCCCTTCTTTTCCCTTCTTTTCCCTTCCCTTCTCTTCCCCTCCCCTCCCCCTCCCCTCCCCACGCTATGTTCTGTTCTGTTCCAGATCTGCTTGGGATGAAGGCGAGTTAGTTTCAGTATGGCTTAAGGATGGCTGGATCGTGTCCTTAAACAAATATCAATAATTCGATATTTTTAGGCCTAGCAACTGGTTCTCTGCAAGTCTGAGAAGTGCCAGTCTGTGATCGAGTCACTGATTGTTTGCAATTTGGAAAATAGAGATCAGGTTTCTAGGCCTCATGGCCTCCTCCATCTCACAGCTATCACGGCTGCTCGCAAAGTCAAACAGCCCTCTCAGTGTCTAGAGATTCTATATATCATCCAGGTTGTCCCAAAGGTGCTTTTTCCAAAGGCAACTGGACTTTCTTGGGGGGTTTCCCCCCCCCTTGAAAAGTTTCGCTTCAGAATTGAAGAAGCTTCTAGGATGAGAAGCGAAACATTTTCAAGGAAAAACAACAACAATAAAGTCCAATTGCCTTTTGCCCTACCTGTTCTAGAACCAAGTAATTTTCAAAATTAAAATTAGTCCTGCTATAATTGACTCCCAAAGAGAAGCCATTCAGGAGGCTTAAACTGTCTCCTTTCAAATTATGGAGATGCGTGTTTTAAAATTGTATACAACTGAGTAAATGAAAAAATAAAATAAAAGGAATGTAAACAGGGCATGAGATCTGGCATGAATGACCAAATCTGAATAATAATTTTAATTTACCGGTATTTATTGATTTGTATGCCGTCTTTATTATTTTTACAAATAGTTCAAGGCAGTGAAAATATCCAATCGGCTTCCCTCTTCCTATATTCTCCACAACAACAACCCTGTGAGGTGGGCTGGGCTGAGAGAGTGACTGGCCCAAAATCACCCAGCCAGCTTTCATGCCTAAAACGGGACTAGAACTCACCATCTCCTGGTGATTGGCCCAAAGTCACCTAGCTGGCTTTCATGGCAAAGGCAGGACTTGAACTCAAGATCTTCCGCTTTCTAGCCTGGTACCTTATAACTAGGCCAAACTGGCTGAAAAAATATAATAATATAATATAATATAATATGATATGATATAATAATATAATTAATATAATATAATATAATATAATATAATATAATATAATATAATATAATATAATATAATATAATATAATAAAATATAATAAAATATAATATAATATAATATAATATAATATAATATAATATAATATAATATAATATAATATAATATAATATAATATAATATAATATAATATAATATAATATAATATAATATAATATAATATAATATAATATAATATAATATAATATAATATAATATAATAAATATAATTCCACTTATGATTGTATGACTGTAACTTTGTTGCTTGTATCCTTATGAGTTATATTGATATTGATTGTTTCCTGATTGCTTATTTGTACCCTATGACTGTCATTAAGTGTTTTAAGTGTTGTACCTTGATGAAGGTTATCTTTTCTTTTATGCACACTGAGAGCCTATGCACCAAGACAAATTCCTTGTGTGTCCAATAACACTTGGCCAATAAAATAAAATATTCTATTCTATTCTATTCTATTCTATTCTATTCTATTCTATTCTATTCTATTCTACTCTACTCTACTCTACTCTACTCTACTCTACTCTACATTCCATTCCATTCCATTCCATTCCATTCCATTCTATTCTATTCTGAATGTACCAAAACAAATTCCTTGTGTGTCCAATCACACTTGGCCAATAAAAAATTCAATTCAATTCTATTCTATTCTGTAATGGAATGGAATGGAATGGAATGGAATGTAATATAATATATACATACACACATAATATAATGGATATATTATTATCATATATTATCATATTATTATTAACAATATACTATGTAATTATATATATATATATTATTTATTACACATTGTCAACTAATGTTATGGATATATTATTAACTAATATATTATTGGCTGGTTAC
Source organism: Ahaetulla prasina (assembly GCF_028640845.1). Lineage (NCBI taxonomy): Eukaryota > Metazoa > Chordata > Lepidosauria > Squamata > Colubridae > Ahaetulla > Ahaetulla prasina. The sequence goes on from NC_080539.1 coordinate 7,976,087, forward strand.
ACAGACAGGCTGGTTTTGAATTTTTTTTTGTCAACCTATTGAATCCTTCCCAAGGATCTGGGACAGACAGATGTGGATATTTGATGTTGTTACAATATTATTATTATCATAACACTGGCCAAACTAATATAACAATAATGATAATCAACATGTGAGGGGAAGCCTCTGGACAAATTCACAAACTGCAAAAATAGAATAGAATTCTTTATTGGCCAAGTGTGATTGGACACACAAGGAATTTGTCTTGGTGCATAGGCTCTCAGTGTGCATAAAGGAAAAGATACATTCAGAATAGAATGGAATGGAATGGAATGGAATGGAATGGAAGGTAGAGTAGAGTAGAGTAGAGTAGAGTAGAGTAGAACAGAATAGAATAGAATAGAATAGAATGTTTTATTGGCCAAGTGTGATTGGACACACAAGGAATTTGTCTTTGGTGCACACGCTCTCAGTGTACATAAAAGAAAAGATACCTTCATCAAGAATCATAAGATACAACACTTAATGATAGTCATAGGTTACTAATAAGCAATCAAATCATATTAGGAAACAAATCAAACAATATAAATCGTAAAGATACAAGCAACAAGGTTATAGTCATAAGTGGGAGGAGATAGGTACTAGTAAGGATGAGAAGATTAATAGTAATGCAGACTTAGTAAATAGTTTGACAGTGTTGAGGGAATTATTTGTTTAGCAGAGTGATGGCATTTGGGAAAAAACTGTCCTTGTGTCTAGTTCTTCTGGTGTGCAGTGCTACTGTATATAGCGTCATTTTGAGGGTAGGAGTTGAAACAGTTTATGTCCAGGATGCGAAGGGTCTGTAGATATTTTCACAGCCTTCTTTTTGACTGGTGCAGTATACAGGACCTCAAAGGAAGGCAGGCTGGTAGCCATGGTTTTTTTCTGCAGTTCTAATTATTTGATTATTTTAATTATTAATTAAAAGTCGCACTCCTAGGAGCAGTGCAAATATTACAACCCGTATCCATTTATTGCATTTATTTAGAAAATGCCTACAGCCTCCCATCTTAAATACATCGCTCAGCAGCCAACCCGACAAAGATCATATCCCAAAGCACCCTATTCCCCGAAGAAGAATTCCTACTAACCCGCCGGAGGGCAAGATAGCCGGGGGACTCCTCGTCTCCTAGGGCAAGGAAGAGCAGGAGACGCGCATGTCGATCCTCCAGGGCCAAACAGGAGATCCTAAGGCGCCTCTTGCCTTCTGGATCTCTCTGCGCGGCAAAAGCGGTTGTGTGGACGCAGAACCGCCGGGAGTCGAGTGGAGACGGAGGGGGGGGAGGACCTTTATTAAGGTCTCCCCAAATTTGTTTCTTGAAGAGGGTTTTACTTCCAGAAATGTCCCAAAAGCGGGGGAATTTTTCCCCTGCCTGCGGAGCAAATTCGGTGGCGCGTTTATTTTATTTTATTTTATTTTATTTTATTTTATTTTATTTGACTGAGGCAAGGAGCCTCGTTCGCGCTGTGCCCGGTTTCTGGGTTTAACCGAGCGGTCGCGTTCAAACGGCCTTTTTGTACACCGTCGGCGCCGGGGTGGGTGGGGCGGGGGCCGTCTTTGGGAATGAGAAGCGGGGCTTAATCCGAATTGGACCCCGCACTTGGCGCTTAAACCCGAGGGAACCGACGACGGAAGGTATATATTATTCCGTGCCCGTTGGGGTTTGAAGCTGCTTTCCGACACGAGGGGATGGCCGCTCGTGTGAACGTGCCTTTCCTTACGACGGAGCGAGGGAAGGACGGATGGAGAGAATTCTCCTTGGGTCTCGTGATAGCAAGTCTTACAATATTTATTATATATATCTAGTTTGATGAAAAGAAGGACCGGGTGGGGGGACACGATAGCAGTGATCCAATATTTCAGGGGTTGCCCACAAAGAAGAGGGAGTCAAGCTATTCTCCAAAGCACCTGAGGGTAGAACAAGAAGCAACGGGTGGAAACTCATCAAAGAGAGAAGCGACCTAGAAGTAAGGATGAATTTCCTGACAGTTAAAACAATCAGTGGAACGACTTGCTACCCGAAGTTGTGAATGCTCCAACACTGGAAGTTTTTTTTAAAAAAGAAAAGATTGGACCACCGTTTGTCTGAAATGGTAGAGGGTTTCTTGCCTGAGCAGGGGGTTGGACTAGATGACCTCTACGGTCCCTTCCAACTCTGTTATTCTATTCTATTCTATTCTATTCTATTCTATTCTATTCTATTCTATTGGAGGGGCTGCCACAAAGAAGGGGGAAGGTTCAATCTCTTCTCCAAAGTACCTGAAGTCTTTTGTGCAAGAAGCAACGGATGGAAACGAATCAAGGAGAGACGCAACCTAGAACTGTTGGGGGAATTTTTCCTGACAGAACAATTAACCAGTGGAACGACTTGCCACCAGAAGTTGCTGCGCGCTCCATCACTAGAGGTATTTAAGAAGAGACGGGGCGACTATTTCTTTCTCTGAAACGGCATCTAGGGTCTTCTGTTTGAGTAAGGGCTTGGACTGAAAGACCTCCAAGGTTCCCTTCCAAATTTGCCATTCTGGTATTCATAATCCGAAGTGATTCGGCCAGGCAGTTTCGCGCCGGCCATCCGCCTTCTTGAAAGTGGGCGCCTAGGAGGGCAGACTGCCTGGGGGAGTAGAGGGGCTCTCAAGAGACCCTAGCTGAGCCCGGCTTTGTTAGGTTAAGGCAGGAGGGTGTTCATTCAGCCTTGCCAACTTAAAGACCCGTGGACTTCAATTCCCTGTGTGCTGAATTCTGAGAGTTGAAGTCCACAAGTCTTAAGAATTGCCCAGGTTGGGCATCCCTTGCGTTAAGGGACCCCTTTCGAATCCGATTTGGCTCATCCGACGATCTGCGGCAACCTCAAAGGTGAATGTCTCGCCTTGGGGGTTTAAAAGTTAGCGGGGGTGGGGGGTGGGCGAGGATCGGGCTTCGGGAAAGGTCGCCAAAGGCTATCGAGCCTATCCGGCTAGACTTGGGACAGGAGCCGGTTGGCCGAACGGGGGAAGCTGCGCCGCCCTGCCAAGGGAGGCCGGCAATAAGTCAACCCGGGGCTGCTGCAAAGAAGAGATGGGGGTGATGAGATTTGTAGTCCGCGCCTGGTGGGAAGGGGCACAGGGCTTCAAGCCAAGCTGGGACTTTGTTGTTGTTGTTGTTGCTGTTGTTGTTGTTGTCCTCCTCCTCCTTCTTCTTCTTCTTCTTCTTCTTCTTCTTCTTCTTCTTCTTCTTCTTCTTCTTCTTCTTCTTCTTCTTCTTCTTCTTCTCCTTCTTCTCCTCCTCCTCCTCCTCCTCCTTCTCCTTCTCCTTCTCCTTCTTCCTCCTCCTCCTCCTTCTTGGTCTTGGTCTTGGTCTTGGTCTTGGTCTTCTTCCTCTTCCTCTTCCTCTTCCTTTTCTTCTTCTTCCTCCTCCTCCTCCTCCTCCTCCTCCTCCTCCTCTTCCTCCTCCTTCCTCCTCCTCCTCCTTCTTGGTCTTGGTCTTGGTCTTGGTCTTGGTCTTCTTCCTCTTCCTCCTCCTCCTCCTCCTCCTCCTCCTCCTCCTCCTCCTCCTCCTCCTCCTCCTCCTCCTCCTCCTCCTCCTCCTCCTCTTCTTCTTCTTCTTCTTCTTCTTCTTCTTCTTCTTCTTCTTCTTCTTCTTCTTCTTCTTCTTCTTCTTCTTCTTCTTCTTCTTCTTCTCTGTTTCCGTCTCCTCCTCCTTGGTCTTGGTCGTCTCCTTCTTCTCCTCCTTCTCCTTCTCCTCCTCCTCCTCCTCCCCCTTCTTCTTCCTCTTCCTTCTCTCTCCCCCACGCCCGCCTCTCTCTCTCTCTCTAACTTTTGGGGTAAATTCCGGAGAGGCTGAAACTAATGGATTTAGAAGACGCCTCGCATTTTTATATATTTGAGTTCTTTCGTGTCCTCGAAGGGGTCCTTAAATGAACGTGCAGAACCAGCAAACTAAAAGGAGAGAGGATTGCCCTCCCTCCTTCCCCAGCTGACACGGAATTGACTTCCGTGTTCAGACGACGCTCGCCTGAGTTAACGGAGGAGCCCCCTTGTCCGAGTTCTCACGGCAACTCGAAACCCCGAAAGAAATCCGGCCAAATAATCCGGCTTCACATTTGATGTGTCGGAGAGCCGCCGTTAAAACCGAGTCGTGTGAACCCTATCAACGTCCAGCTTGCCAATTCGTAAGCCGTGTGAATCCATTGCCTTACACATGCAATGTGCTCTTAGCTGCTCTCCCTAAAACGGGCAACACTTAAGTGGAGCCAACTCCAGAGTCATTCGTGGGAATGCTCAACCTCCGGCAAGCCTTGGTTGCAGTGCTCGGAATTAAATAAAATTAAATAAATTAAATAAAAAGGGCTGTGAAAATATTTACAGACCCCTCGCATCCTGGACATAAATAGTTTCAACTCCTACCTTCAAAACGACACTATAGAGCACTGCACACCAAAAGAACACCAAAACTGCTAAACAAACAATTCCCTCAACACTGTCAAACTATTCACTAAGTCTGCATTATTGTTACTAATTAGTCTTCTCATCGTTCCTATCACCCATCTCCTCCCACTTGGGACTGCGTGACTGTAACTTTGTTGCTTGCATCCTAAGGATTTATATTGATATTGATTCCTTCCTAGTATGATTCGATTGCTTATTTGTACCCTATGACTATCACTAATGATTCTTGACGAATGTATCTTGTCTTTTAATGTACGCCGTGAGCTTATGCACCAAAGACCAATTCCTTGTGTGTCTAAACACACATGGACAATAAAGAATTGAATTCTATTCTATTCTATTCTATTCTATTCTATTCTATTCTATTCTATTCTATTCTATTCTATTCTATTCTATTCCCTATCCTATCCTATTCTATCCTATCCTATCCTATCCTATCCTATCCCTATCCCTATCCCTATCCCTATCCCTATCCCTATCTCTATTCCTATTATTTCTATTTCTATTCTGTTTTAAACTAGTTAATAAACTGGGGCTTTTAGCCGGCAGCTTCCTCCTGCTACTCTTGGGGAAAACCTAAGGATCAACACTGCCAAAAACTGCCAAAAACTTCAAACCCTTGAAATTCCCTGGTTTTAGTGTCCCGACTTTTTGTGGGGGGGGGGGGAATGGGGATTGATGGGACAGGGTGTAATTCCTCTTAAATCCGAAGGAAATGCAACTTCTCTGCTGTTTTTTCTTCCCTTCTCACCCCCCCCCCTTCTTTTAAAAAATCTTTTATTGCTTTTTTCCCAGTCTCTCGCTCTCTCTTTTATCTTGAGTGAGGTTCACCGTTTTTTGGGATGTTTACAGCATGTAAAAGTTGGGATGTTTCTTGAGGTCTGTCTCTGGTCTTAAGGCCCATGCTAAAAACGGATTCCAGATAAGAGACTTGGGGGGGGGGGAAAGGCAGGAGGATCTTAAAAAAGAACAACAGCTACCATGCCTTCCATCTTTCTAAATAGGGTGGGGTGGGAGGGGTTGAGTAAGTGGGAGTTGAAAAATAAAACGAGATCTTCCGTCCAGACCAGACCGATATGGGAATTCTCAGAAATAAACTTCTCTTCAATGGCTTTTGCTTCCTGGTAAATTTCTATGGGATCGCAGCTTGATGCAGCTTTTATTTTTTTTTAAACTCCAGGAAAATATTTTCTCTCCTGATCAAAACAGATTCTACTAAATCATTTTTGTTTTATATAAACATTCCCTCTCCCATTAAGCAGTGCGTCGTCTGGGTACAAATGTTTCTGTGCAACAGCCATCAAGATTTACACCGTTGTTCATTATATTGATATTAATTTTCTTGATCTTACAATTATAATAGATTGAGCATAGTAAACCTATTCATTTTTCCCTCTTGGCGTATCTTCTAATAAGAATATAATATATAATATAATTATATTACTATATTCTTATTAGGATATAATTATTCTAGATTATCATAAGCATAATAATCCTAATAGTCATAATAATATTTATTTATTTATTTATTTATTTATTTATTTATTTATTTATTTATTTATTTATTTATTTATTTATTTATTTATATCCCGCCCTTCTCCGAAGACTCAGGGCGGCTTACAGTGCGTAAGGCAATAGTCTCATCCTATTTGTATATTTTACAAAGTCAACTTATTGCCCCCCCAACAATCTGGGTCCTCATTTTACCTACCTTATAAAGGATGGAAGGCTGAGTCAACCTTGGGCCTGTTGGGACCTGAACCTGCAGTAATTGCAGGCTGCTGTGTTTTAATAACAGGCTTCTTACAGCCTGAGCCACACCGCGGCCCATTCATCATATTGTTTACCACTCTATATTAACATATTTTCTACTCTTCTTTATTTCGCTCCTTCTTTTATTTCCAACTTCCAATTTTTATTCTCTAACCCTGAACCTATGGGACACGTGCCGCAGGTGGCATGCGGAGCTATCTCTGCGGGCAAGCGAGCCATCGCCGTAGGTCAGCCCCATTGCGCATGCGCGCGCGCCTCCCGCCAGCCAGCTGATTTTCGGGTCCCTGCCGTGCATGCGTGAGATGCACATAAGTGAGATGTATCCGTGGGGGGGGGCATTTTTGGTTCCAGAAGGCTTCAGGGAGGCCTGCTAGGTGCTAAACGGGGTGCGGGAGAGTCACCACACATGCACAGGAGAGCACGGGGGGGGGGGGGTCATGCGCGCATGTACAGGGGCGCGCAGGGGGATTGCATTATGGGTGTGGGCACACGGTCACGCGCACACACGCGCTTTTGGCCCTTGAGAAAACAAAGATTAGCCATCACTGCTCTAACCATTGATAAAATAATTCCCATATCCTATAATATTCTGTTTGTTCTTTCTCCTTAATTGCCAGTGTTAGTCTATCCATTCCTGCACCTTCTAAGATTTTCCTAATCACATTCTCCTCAGTTGGGATCCCTTCACTAAGTCATCTTCTATACAGGTAGTCCTTGATTTACAACAGTTTGGTTAGTTGACCGTTCAAAGTTTTTCAAAGCACTGAAAAATCTGACTCGGGACCATTTTTTTCCGCAGTTATGACCTTTGTAGCACCCCCCCAGGATCACCTGATCAAAATTCAGGTGATCCTGGGGTTTTGATCCAGGTTTGGCAAATGGTTCATATTGGTGATGGTTGCAGTCTCCCGGGGTCAATGTGATCCCCAACTTGATGGGGAAGCCAGATTCACCTGTTGTGTCTTGCCCGCTCTCACCGCAGCTGGGGTCTTCTTATCTGCTTCCGAATGCTGAGGAATGTCCTAGTATGCCTCCCGGCCCCAGCCCTGGCTCCATGCCCAGACAGGCTGAGGAGGAGGGGGCACCTCCCGGCCCCAGCCCTGGCTCCATGCCCAGACAGGCTGCGGAGGAGGGAACACCTCCCGGCCCCAGCCCTGGCTCCATGCCCAGGCAAACGGAGCAACTAGACCCGTCCCCCTCCCCCACAGCATGTGAGCCTGAGGGAGGTCAATTACCAACAGCTGCCGACTGGAGTGACCCTCGCTTCAGAAGAATTGATAGGCGGCGGTGTCAGAAGGAAGGGAGGGGCAGGCCTGGATAAGTGCTGAGTCATGGAGCCACACCCCATGGCCCAAAGGATCTGCTTTCTGGCATTCTCTGAGTCAGGCAAAGTCAAACATATCTTGCTGAAGTCACTTTCTGGTCTCCTGCCTGCCTTGAGGACTTTGCTAGGACTTTGGCAGAACTGCAGAGGCACGCCTGATTCGGATTTCCCTGACCCGGCCATCAGCGGAGGAGTGGGACACAACATCACCTAACAACCATGTGACTAACTGAGCAACTGCAGTGCTTTTAACAACTGGGGCAAGAAAGGTCGTAGAATGGGGCAAAACTCACTTAACGCACATCTCACTCAATCACAGAAATTTTGGCCTCAATTGTGGTCGTATGTTGAGGATTACCTGTACATGTCAATGCTAAGGGAAAGGGAAAGGGAAAGGTTCTCCTTGCACATGTGTGCTAGTTGTTCCCGACTCTAGGGGGCGGTGCTCATCTCCATTTCAAAGCTGAAGAGCCAGCGCTGTCCGAAGACGTCTCCGTGGTCCTGTGGCCGGCATGACTCAAGTCAATACTAAAGGAGGACTCAGATAGGTGGATGTCCCTTCCCTGTGCAAAAATTGTATATATTGTTTTTTAGAATTTTAGGGAAGGGAGAAAAAAATAAAGACATTTTTTGTAAAAAACCACAAAACCAAAAACCAAAAACCAAAACAGCACAGGCAGCATTTTTGGACAAATCATCAGGATGAATTTTCCAGGTGGATTGAAAGTTTCTAGGAATTTCTTCACTGATTAATTTAGGAGAGAATAGAATAGAATTCTTTATTGGCCAAGTGTGATTGGACACAAGGAATTTGTCTTTGGTGCATACGCTCTCAGTGTACATAAAAAAACAATATATATTCGTCAAGAATAGAATAGAATAGAATAGAATAGAATAGAATAGAATAGAATAGAATAGAATTCTTTATTGGCCAAGTGTGATTGGACACACAAGGAATTCTTTGGTGCATACGCTCTCAGTGTACATAAAAAGACAATATATATTCGTCAAGAATAGAATAGAATAGAATAGAATAGAATAGAATTATTGGCCAATTGTGATTGGACACACAAGGAATTTGTCTTGGTGCATAAGCTCTCAGTGTACATAAAAGAAAAGATACGTTCATCAAGAATCATAAAGTACAATACTTAATGATAGTCATAGGATACAAATAAGCAATCAGGAACCAATCAATATCAATATAAATCATAAGGATACAAACAACAAAGTTACAGTCATACAGTTGTAACTAGGAGGAGATGGGTGATGGGAACGATGAGAAGATTTATAGTAGTGCAGACTTAGTAAATAGTTTGACAGTGTTGAGGGAATTATTTGTTTAGCAGAGTGATGGCGTTCGGGAAGAAACTGTCCTTGTGTCTAGTTGTTCTGGTGTGCAGTGCTCTGTAGCATAATTTTGAGGGTAGGAGTTGAAACAGTTTATGTCCAGGATGTGAGGGGTCTGTAGATATTTTCACCGGTTGGTAGCTGTGGTTTTTTCTGCAGTTCTGCAGAAGTAAGAGCTGAAGGATTTTCTAGGGATTCCTTCACTCGAAGGAAGGATCAAAAGCAGAGGTAGTATTCTGCCGGTTCGCACCGGTTTGAGTGAACCGGTAGCGGCGATCGTATGACTTGCGGGTGATTGGCCCAAAGTCAGCAGCAGCTTTTATGACTAAGATGAAACTAGAACTCACTCGCTCCTGGTGATTGGCCCAGAGCAGGGGTGGGATCGCGGGTGGGCCTGCTCACCCACGCACCTGCCCAGGCTCCAGGTCGTGCTATTTAGGCACGTTTTTGAGACTGGGCACATGCATGGAAGGCCAGGCGCATGAGTGGACAGTGCGCGCGGGCAGCGAACCGGTGGTAAAGGTAAGTAAAACCCACCCCTGATCAAAAGGGCCTGTGTGGCTCAGACTGGTAAGACAGTCTGTTATTAACAGCAGCTGCTTGCAATTACTGCAGGTTCAAGCCCCACCAGGCCCAAGGTTGACTCAGCCTTCCATTCTTTATAAGGTAGGTAAAATGAGGACCCAGATTGTTGGGGGCAATAAATTGACTTTGTATATAATATACAAATGGATGAAGACTATTGCTTGACATAGTGTAAGCCGCCCTGAGTCTTCGGAGAAGGGCGGGATATAAATGCAAATAATAAAAAAAAAGCTGATCTTAGTGGATTCTCCATCTTTTCGCTTGAAAGGAATTTTAGTGGTTTTCAATATCGTACCTGTGTAATTTTACCCAGTGTGGTGATCATCTGTAAGTTGGCTCTGAACTAAGATCTCTTAAATTTCAGGGATGGGTAGATTTCCAGGAAGAATTCACTTTACTCTCAGGCGATTGGATTAAAGAGTGGAAGGAAGGATAGTATCTTGCTTCCCAGACGAAGACAGGATGTGATATTTTGAAGTGGGTTTCCCATCGTCATGTGAGAATGATATTTTAGCCTTATTATGGTTCTTTTTCCCCCCTGGCAAAATTGGAAACTGTAGCATCTAGAGCAGGGGTCTCCAACCTTGGCAACTTTAAGCCTGGAGGACTTCGACTCCCAGAATTCCACAGTGGGGAATTCTGAGAGTTGAAGTCCTCCAGACAAAGTCTTCCAGGCTTAAAGCAAAGCTGGCTGGGGAATTCTGGGAGTTGAAGTCCTCCAGACAAAGTCTTCCAGGCTTAAAGCAAAGCTGGCTGGGGAATTCTGGGAGTTGAAGTCCTCCAGACAAAGTCTTCCAGGCTTAAAGCAAAGCTGGCTGGGGAATTCTGGAAGTCGAAGTCCTCCAGACAAAGTCTTCCAGGCTTAAAGCAAAGCTGCCTGAGGAATTCTGAGAGTCGAAGTCCTCCAGACAAAGTCTTCCAGGCTTAAAGCAAAGCTGCCTGGGGAATTCTGGGAGTTGAAGTCCTCCAGACAAAGTCTTCCAGGCTTAAAGCAAAGCTGGCTGGGGAATTCTGGGAGTTGAAGTCCTCCAGACAAAGTCTTCCAGGCTTAAAGCAAAGCTGGCTGGGGAATTCTGGGAGTTGAAGTCCTCCAGACAAAGTCTTCCAGGCTTAAAGCAAAGCTGGCTGGGGAATTCTGGGAGTTGAAGTCCTCCAGACAGTCTTCCAGGCTTAAAGCAAAGCTGCCTGGGGAATTCTGGGAGTTGAAGTCCTCCAGGCTTAAAGTTGCTAAGGTTGGAGACCCCTGCTCTAGAGGAAATGGGAGCAAAAAGAGAATTAGAAATGATTATCGAACTAAAATGCACTTGTTCTTCTTGTTAGTTACGAAGTCGTGTTCGACCCATCGCGACCCCATGGTCAACATTAATATCAAAAAAATGGTGGAATTGAATAGTTAAAGAAAGGATGCAAAGTGAGGGGCGGGGAGAAACAGAAATATGAATGCCCAAAATTAAAATAATTATTTATTTATTTTATATCATTGAATACAATTGTTCAATTGTACCGTGACAATTTGGGTGCGGCGAGTTGGCCATGGTGAGTTGGCTGCAGCATGTTGACTGTGGCAAACAGGGGTGAAATGCTCCCGGTTCTGACTGGATCTCGCGATCCGGTAGTGATCGTGGCCGGTGGTTCGGCGATCCGGTAGCAATCCGGTAGCTCCGCCCACCTTCCTGGGTGTCATTACTTCCTGGGTTTAATCAGGAAGTAATGTGTTTTTTTATCTTCTGCGCATACGCAGAAGGTCTGCGCGCGCATGAGATGCGCGTGGCCGGTGTGTCCACTTCCGAGCCAGTAAGGAAGGTAAGTAGATTTCACCCCTGGTGGCAAGTTGTTCCATTCCGGAGAGAGAGGGACTGGCCCAAAGACACTCATTCATCTTTCATGCTTAAGGTGGAACTAGAACTCACTGTCTCCTAGTGATTGGCACTAAAATCATGCGGTCAGTTTATTATGCCTAAGGTGGGACTAGAACTCACAGGATCCAAATGATTGGGCCAAAGTCACCCAGTGACTGTCATGCCGATGGTGGACTAGAACTCATCATCTCCTGGTGATTGGCCCAAAGTCACCCAGCAGCTTTCATGACTAAGATGGAACTAGAACTCACTTGCTCCTGGTGATTGGCCCAGAGCAGGGGTGGGATTCAGCCAGTTCAGACAGGTTCGGGCGAACCGGTAGTTACGGCCAGTGGCTGGGCCCGCCCACCCGTCCTGCGCTATCCTGTCTTATATAATCGCTATGTTTTTAACGCAGTGTGTATGTGCATGTTGGAAGAAATATCCATCTGGGTTGAGTTCCAAGTGGGGACAAAGACACTGTAAACATGGAGGCTGCTTGGAAAAATGATTTAATGGTGGTCAGGTTCACATGGCTTGAGATCCTGAACAGAAAAGGGATGAGATCCTGTGCACTCCCTGGCTTTATGCTTTTTCTGAGCTTTGAATTTCCTGGGGCACAGGAAGAGTACCCTGATTGGCTGTCAGACTCCCAGGGGGTGGGAGTCTTAGCTAGCCTTGCTGGCTGATGTAATCTTCCCAGGTGTCATGTGGTGAGTTTCTGTTGCTAGATGGGTCCTATTGTGTTGCAGATGATGATGGCCCATTGACAAAGGTGGGGAGAATGAGTTTCTACCTCTGACCCATTGACAAAGTGGGGGGAAATGAGTGAGCTTAGCTGAGGCTTTAATGGTCCATTGACAAAGGTGGGGGGGGGAGTCAGGAAGCTGCTTTGTCTTTAAAACATGTTTCTCCATTTCTCATCCAGGGAAACATATTCTGCCTTTTTAAATATTTTCTAAAATATTTCATTCTTCTAGGAGGGGGGTGGGTGCCAAATTCCCACATGCACAAGGCACACGCGCGAAGCTATCCTGTCCTATACAATTGCCGTGTTTTTGACACAGTGCGCATGTGCGCAAGGCACGCACACTCTCACACTTTTTTATTCTGGGAAAACCGGTTATTAAATTATGTGAAGCCCACCTCTGGGCCAGATTCACCCAGCCGGCTTTCATGCCTAAGGTGGAACTAGTGGGACAAAAATTTGGTTTGACTGTTGCTTTTTTTTCATTGGGAGGTTTTGTGTGTGTGTGTGTGTGTGTGTGTGTGTTGTTTGTGTGTGCGTTTCCAGTGTTCCTCTGTTATTGGATAAGAGCTTGTGATTCCCGTATATCAAATTTCTGTTTCAACTATAGTTGGCCAGCCTCCTGAAAGAGAGTTTTAAGAATTAAGGCTGTTGATAGGATAGAGCAAGGGTCTGCAAACTTGGCTCTTTTAAGACTTGTGGACCTCAACTCCCAGCAAAGCTGGCTGAGGAACTCTGGGAGTTGAAGTCCACAAGTCTTAAAAGAGCCAAGTTTGCAGACCCCTGGGATAGAGTTTCACTTTCCTAGGATAATAATAATAATAATGAAATAATATTTTAATTTGTATACCGCCCTTCTCCCGAAGGACTCAGGGCGGTGAACAGCCAAAATCAAATACAAAAAAAAACAATACATACAATACTAAAAAACAACCCTTAAAAAACTTATTCAAATGGCCAAATTTAAAAGGTAATAACGCCCTATAAAATTGACAGAAATTTCAAACCCATAAAATCAAATTAAAAATTTTAAAAATCAAGCCAGTCCAGCAAGGCGGAATAGATAGGTTTTAAGTTCGCGGCGAAAGGTCCTAAGGTCAGATAGTTGTCAAAGTCCGAGGGGAAGTTCGTTCCACAGGGTAGGAGCCCCCACAGAGAAGGTCCTCCCCCAGGGGGCCGCCAGTCGACATTGTTTGGCTGACGGCACCCTGAGGAGTCCCTCTCTGTGAGAACGCACCGGTCATTGGGAGATAGAGGACGGCAGTAGACGGTCCCGTAAGTATCCCGGTCCTAAGCCATGGAGCGCTTTAAAGGTAGTAACCAATACCTTGAAGCGCACCCGGAAGACAACAGGTAGCCAGTGCAGTCTGCGCAGGATAGGTGTTACATGGGAGCTTCGAACTGCTCCCTCAATAACCCGCGCAGCCGCATTCTGGACTAACTGGAGTCTCTGGGTACTCTTCAAGGGGAGCCCCATGTAGAGAGCATTGCAATAGTCCAAGCGAGAAGTAACGAGAGCATGAATGACCGTGCATAGGGCATCCCGGTCCAGGAAGGGGCACAACTGGCGGATCAGGCGAACCTGATAAAAAGCTCTCCTGGAGACGGTCGTCAGATGATCTTCAAAGGACAACCGTCCATCCAGGAGCACGCTTAAGTTGCGCACCCTTTCCATCGGGGCCAATGACTCGCCCCCGACAGTCAGCCGCATCTGCAGCGGTTTGGTGCAGTTGTTTAATAGATCACGTGACCATGGAGATCTTGCAACATTTATAAGTGCAAGTACCGGGTCGTAAGTCGCTTTTATCAGGGCTGTTGTAACTCTGAACGCTTGTTAAAAGTGTGGCCATAGATTGAGGATTATCTCCATGCCGAGTTTAAAATAGAATAAAATAGATCTGGAAGGGACCTTGGAGATCATAATCGGGCCAAGTGGGTGGGGTGCCGATATTTCAATCGAATCAATAAATAAGAAAAGTAGGCCTCCGGACAGCCAGGCTGTTCTGTCCCCCCTCACTTCCGTCCAAGCGATGGCTTAATTAGCCGGCACTATCAGCTCTGGCAGCAAACTAGCGAGCGTCTGCCAAGTGTCTCTGTTATCTCCCTTGATGCCGATGAGTCACCCAGGAACAAACAGTACTTCAGCTCTTAGTTAAGCAGTTGATTTTGCCTGCTACGAAGAGGCATAGCAGCCCTCGCTGGTTTTATATCTTGTGGGGTGTGGCTCCATGACTCAGCACTTCCTAGGCCTGCCCCACCCCTGCTTCTGTTTTTCCCGCCTCTCCTGCCTACGAAACCTAGGGTCCAAACAGGCCTGATTGCCATCAGCTGGGTCTGGAGGCATGGCCTTGGGGGGGAAAGAGTCAGGGGATGGAGGCCTTGTTATCTCCTCCATCTGGCCTGCCTCTGGCTCCTGGAGCTGAGCCAGGGGAGCCGGTGCTCCCGAGGTAAGTCCTGATGGCCCTTCCCCCTCACTTTCCAAGTCACTTTCTGACAGGAGTCCCGGCTCGGGGGGCGCAGACACAACACAGGCCTACCATATTTTATATGCCCGGAAAGTGTTATTTTAAAAAAGGGGGAAAAATCCATTCTTCCACTTTGGAGCAACCGGCTTTGTAATTATTATTATTATTATTTATTATATTTGTATACCGCCCATCTCCCGAAGGACTCAGGGCGGTTCACAGACAAAAAACAACAGAAAACATATAATAGATAAAAAACAGCTAAAAGTATAGATAGTTAAATTCAATTGATGCTCTAACTTTTAAATACAAATTTAAAACCTCATTTAAACCCCTTTTATTAAAAAATCCCAATTTAAAACTACATTCAAGCTAGTCCTGCTCTTTGAAACAGCAACGTCTTCAGCTCGCGGCGGAAGGACTTGAGATCAGGGAGTTGACGAAGCCCCAGAGGGAGCTCGTTCCAGAGGGTAGGGGCCCCCACAGAGAAGGCCCTCCCCCTAGAGGTCGCCAGCCGACATTGTTTAGCTGACGGTATCCGGAGGAGGCCCTCTCTGTGAGAGCGCACTGGTCGGTGAGAGGCTAATGGTGGCAGTAGGCGGTCCCGTAAATATCCCGGCCCTAGGCCATGGAGCGTTTTAAAGGTGATGACAAGTACCTTAAAGTGAACCCGGAAGACCACTGGGAGCCAGTGCAGATTACGCAGGAGGGGTGTTACATGGGAGCCAAAAGGTGCTCCCTCTATCACCCGCGCAGCCGCATTCTGGACCAGTTGGAGTCTCCGGGCACACTTCGAGGGGAGCCCCATGTAGAGAGCATTACAGTAGTCCAGGCGGGATGTAACAAGGGCATGAGTGACCGTGCATAAGGAAGCCCGATCCAGAAAGGGGCGTAACTGGCGTATCAGGCGAACCTGATGAAAGGCTCCCCTGGTGACAGCTATCATATGATCTTCTAAAGACAGCTGTGCATCCAGGAGGACGCCCAGATTACGAGCCCTTTCCGTGGGGGCCAATAGTTCGCCCCCAATGGTCAGTGATGGAATTAGCTGACTGTACCGGGCCGCTGGCATCCACAGCCACTCGGTCTTGGTGGGATTGAGTCTGAGTCTGTTCCTCCCCATCCAGACCCGTACGGCCTCCAGGCACTGGGACATCACTTCAACAGCCTCGTTGGGGTGGTTGGGGTGGAAATATAGAGCTGAGTATCATCAGCGTATAGATGACAACTCACCCCAAGACCACGGATGATCTCACCCAGCGGCTTCATATAGATGTTGAACAGAAGAGGTGAGAGAACCGACCCTTGCGGCACCCCACATAAGAGGCGCCTTGGGGTCGATCTCTGTCCCCCCGTCAACACCGTCTGCGACCGGTCGGAGAGGTAGGAGGAGAACCACCGATGAACAGTGCCCCTCACTCCAAGTCCCTCGAGTCGGCGCAGCAGGATACCATGATCGATGGTATCAAAAGCCGCTGAGAGATCTAATAGGACGAAGACAGAGGAACAACCTCTGTCCCGAGCCCTCAAGAGATCATCAACCAGCGCGACCAAGGCTGTTTCCATGCTGTGACCAGGCCGGAAACCGGACTGGAATGGATCAAGTTAGACAGTTTCATCCAGGTACTGGGGCAACTGTCGTGCAACCACACTCTCGACAACCTTTGCCAAAAAGCGAAGGTTGGAGACCGGACGATAATTTGCTAAACTAGCTGGGTCAAGGGAAGGCTTCTTGAGGAGGGGCCTCACCACCGCCTCTTTCAAGGCGGCAGGGAAAACACCCTGTGTAATAAAGGCAGTAATAAACACCCAGCCTGTAATAAAGGCAGTCCTCGACTTACGACCATAATTGAGCCCCAGATTTCTGGGGTTGAGCCAGACAATTGTTATAAATAGGTTTTGGCCCATTTTACATCTTTTTCTTGCCACAGTTGTTACTGCTCTGGTGGCGCAGTGGTTAGAATGCAGTATTGCAGGCTGACTCTGCTCACTGTCAGGAGTTCAATCCTGACTGGCTAAAGGTTGACTCAGCCTTTCATCTTTCCGAGGTCGGTAAAGTGAGGACCCAGATTGTTGGGAGGAATATGCTGACTCTGTAAACAGCTTAGAGAGGGCGGTAAAACAGTGTGAAGCGGTACATAAGTCTATTGCTATTGCTATTTTTTTCCCTTTCTCACTAAGTGAATCATGTGGTCGTTAACAGTATCACCTCAGTTGTTAAGTGAACTATCTGGTTAAGCAAATCACCGCAGTTGTTAAGGGAATCAAGTGGATGTTAAGTGAATCACATAGTTGTTAAGCAAATCACTGTCATTGTTAAGTGAATCATGTGGTTGCTAAGTGAAACACTGCAGTTGTTAAATGAATCATGTAGTTGTTAAGTGAATCACATAGTTGTAAAGCAAATTGCTGCCATTGTTAAGTGAATCATGTGGTCGTTAAGTGAAACACTGCAGTTGTCAAGTCAATCATGTGGTTGTTAAATGAATCACATAGTTGTAAAGCAGTTGTTAAGGGCATCACATGGTCGTTAAACGAATCACTGGAGTTGTTAAGCGAGCCATCCATTTGTTAAGCAAATCACCGCAGTTGTTAAGTGAAACATGTGGTTGTTAAGTGAATCCATCTCCCCCCTGCCCTTCTTGACTTTGCTTGTCAGAGGCTTCCTGGAAAGGTCGCAAACAGGTGATCCTATGACCCTGGGAACCCACAATTGTGCTCTTATGCGCGCCCCTTACAGACCTCTTAGGAATGGGGTGAGGTCAATAGTAGAGAGTTTTTGGTTAAAGCTTTGTTAAGTGAATCATGGGAAGAGACCACAGAGTCAGGTAGTGCATTCCAGGCATTAACAACTCTGTTACTGAAGTCATATTTTCTGCAATCTAGATTGGAGCGGTTCACTTTAAATTTAAATCTATTGTGTGCTCATGTATTGTTGCAATTGAAGCTGAAGGAGTCTTCGACAGGAAGGACATTGTAACAGATGATTCTATGAGTTAAACTCAGGTCATGTCGAAGGCGGCGGAGTTCTAAGTTTTCTAAACCCAGGATTTCAAGTCTGGTGGCATAAGGTATATATACTACGTATATTAACAGTTGCAGGAATAGCATTTGCTCAAAAATGGAGGAGTAAAGAAACGCCTTCAGAAGAAGAAGTGTTATGTAAAATCTTCAATTGTGCAGAAATGGACAGACTCACCTTAGAACTCAAAAATAAAAGTGAATCAATGTACTATGAAATCTGGACTAAATTTTATGAATGGTTAGACAAGAGGAAGAAGGCCAATAAAGAAGGTGTAGTGAATGTCTGGAAATGTATATGTCAATGTATATTAAACTTGTGAGTGAGATATAGGTTTATGCGATATGGATATAGCTGTCCAGGAGGTATTGTGTTGTATACTTGACATGTAATGAAGTAAGATATATGTAAATTTGTATATAGATTGAGGAATGTATTACTAATTAACTTGAATTAGATGGAAATGTTAGAAACCCGAGATGTCAAACAATATCCATTGTTTTTAAATTTGAATTATTAATAAAAAAAATTTAAAATTAAAAAAAGAAAGAAAGAAATTGAATATGTTATGTATGTTGGATCTGGTCTTTGGGTGTTAAGTGAATTTCGTTGTATGGGTATACTGTGTATATACGTACAATGACAATAAAGTTATTATTATTATTTTATTTACACAAAATGACAGTATACACAGCAAACCAGATAACTGCTGGATTTCGTATCACAGATCACAGATCACTAGTCGAACACTTCCCAAGCGTTTAGGACTGCGTGATGTATCGGCAAATTATGCGAGCAGATCCCAGTAAGGTGGCCTTCTGCAGCTGACCAATGGTGATCTTGTCAGCGCCAATTGCTTTGAAGTGCTTGCCTAGGTCTTTAGGCACAGCTCCCAGTGTGCCGAGTACCACTGGAACCACCTGCACTGGTTTATGCCAGAGTCTCTGCAATCCGATTCTCAAATCTTGATAGCTGGTGACTTTTTCAAGTTGTTTCTCATCGATTCTGCTGTCACCAGGTATAGCAATGTCGACTATCCACACTTTTTTCTTTTCCACAATTGTGATATCCGGGGTATTGTGTTCCAAAACTTTATCAGTCTATATTCGGAAATCCCACAGTAGTTTTGCATGCTCATTTTCAATCACTTTTTCAGGCTTATGATCCCACCAGTTGTTTGCTACAGGCAGATGGTGGTTGTGACACAAGTTCCAGTGGACCATCTGAGCAACTGTGTTGTGACGTTGTTTGTAGTCAGTCTGAGCTATTGTCTTACAACAGCTCAGTATGTGATCGATGGTTTCATCTGCTTCTTTTTATTAATTTTATTTAATAAATTTATTTAATATTATTATTATTATTATTATCATCTTTATTCATTAAACATGAAACTTAGTCAACTGAACATTCAAAAAGGCATCACAAATACCATTGACTGGTGCTAATGGTTGATACGGGTTGCTGCCGGTGTCCTAGGGATCAACCAAGTACCTTCTTAAGATGTACGATGTTCCAGTGTTTTGCGCGGTGTTTTGCAGTTCTGCTGGTATTACTGTGGGAAGCTGCAATTTGTTGATGTATCTTATAAAATTCTTGGATTTATGGTACCAAGTGCCCCGATGACAATGGGTATCACTGTTACATGTTTCATCACTAGCCGTGTAGTTTCGATGACCACGTTGCGATATTTCATGATTTTTTCCGGTTCTTTTTCTTCGACTCTGGCATCTCCTGGTTCCGCGATGTCAATAAATTGTACAGTTTCGGTTTTCCACAACTGTGATATCTGGCGTGTTGTGTTTCAAGTGATGATCCGTCTGTATTCGAAAGTCCCACAAGATCTTCACCTTCTCATTTTCTATAACTTTTTCCATTTTATGTTCCCATGACTTTTTGGATACTAGCAAGTCATATTTTTTTACATAATGACCAGTGGATTAATTTAGCAACTCGGTCTAGCTTTGTAATCAGTTTGTGCGATTTTGCTGCATTCACATATTAAATGTGAAACAGTTTCGACTTTGTTGTTGCAAAGTCGGCAGTTTGGATTGTTGGTGGATTTTTGTATCTTTGCTTTCATGGTATTAGTTTATTTATTTATTTATTTATTTATTCATTTTGTCACAACAATATATATAAGTATCATACAAAAAAAGATTATATAGTATATAAACATATATATGAGTAAATATTAGGAGGTATAAGCATATATATCTATATAAGAAGAAGAAAACAATAGGACAGGAACGGTAGGCACGTTTGTGCTCTTATGCATGCCCCTTATGGTCATCTTAGGAATGGGGTGAGGTCAATATTAGAAGGTTTTTGGTTAAAGCTTTTGGGATTATGGGAAGAGACCACAGAGTCAGGTAAATAGAATAGAATAGAATAGAATTTTTTATTGGCCAAGTGTGATTGGACACACAAGGAATTTGTCTTGGTGCATATGCTCTCAGTGTACATAAAAGAAAAGATACGTTCATCAAGGTACAACGTTTACAACACAATTGATGGTCAGTATATCAATATAAATCATAAGGATTGCCAGCAACAAGTTACAGTCATACAGTCATAAGTGGAAAGAGATTGGTGATGGGAAGAGAAAGAGTGTTAAAGTGTTCCAAGCACTGATGATTCTGTTACAGAAGTCATATTTTCTGCAATCTAGATTAAAGCGGTTAACATTAAGTTTAAATCTATTGGTTGCTCTTGTATTATTGCAATTAAAGCTGAAGTAGTCTTTAACAGGAAGGACATTACAATAGATGATTCTATGAGTTAAACTTAGGTCTTGTCAAAGGTGATGGAGTTCCAAGTTTTCTAAGCCTAGGATTTCAAGACTGGTGGGATAAGGTATTTTGTTGTTTTCAGAGGAATGAAGAACTCTTTTTGTAAAATATTTCTGGACATGTTCAATTGTATTGATGTCAGAAATGTGGTGAGGGTTCCAGACAGGCGAGCTGTATTCTAGAATTGGTCTAGCAAATGTTTTATATGCTCCGGTTAGTAGTGTGGTGTTTTTGGAAAAGAAGCTATGCAAGATTAGGTTTACAACTCTTAGAGCCTTTTTTGCTATGTAGTTGCAGTGGGCTTTGGCACTTAGATCATTTGATATGAAAACTCCCAGGTCTTTAACAGGGTGGGGGTCATCTGTAAGGTAATGTCCATCAAGTATGTACTTAGTGTTTGGGTTCTTTTTTCCAATATGTAAGACTGAGCATTTGCTGGTTGAGATTTGGAGTTGCCAAGTTTTAGACCAAGCGGTTAGATGATCAAGGACTTTTTGAATGATAGATGTATTGTCTGTGGTGTTAAATAGTTTGACGTCGTCAGCAAAGAGAACACAATTACTTGAGATATGGTCACAAAGATCATTTATGTATAGTATGAATGTTGGTCCAAGAACGCTGCCTTGAGGAACGCCACTCTTGACAGGAACAGGATTTGATAGAGCGTTGCCAATTTTGACCACTTGTTGTCTGTTAGACAGAAAAGCAGAAATCCATTTGTGAAGGGGTCCTGAAATGCCATAGGATTTTAGTTTTAGGAGAAGTTTATTGTGTACTACTGCTTGTTCTTGAGCAGCGAGTATTAAACCTTCCATTTCTTTCTTGATGGTTCCCATCTTAATCCATGCCCATGTCAAGTTGTCATCACATTTCCCTTCAATGTTTTTCAAGTTGTTGTTGTTGTTGTTGTTATTGCATGTATAAATAAAAATATATAAAATAAAAATTGGGAAAAGGGAAGGGCAGAAAGAAATTGAAAAGGAAAAATAAGATAGAGAAAAAAGAATCACCCAAATTCTTTGATAAATTTATTTATTTATTTATTTATTTAGATTTTTATACCGCCCTTCTCCCGAAGGACTCAGGGCAGTGTACAGCCAAAGTATAAAAACAACACAATGTACAGTTAAAACAAAAACTTAAAACAAACATAATCCATAAATGGCCAAAATTAAAACAATCAAATTTAAAAACCCTTAAAATTTATAAATAATAACCCCAATTAAAGGTATGCATAGGAAATAAATCAATCATTAAATTCTTACTCTAGCATTAATCAAAAGTTTTGAGTGTCTTTAAAGCTTCTTCTCTTTCTGGTACGAGAGAAATTTCCTGACAGTTAGAACAATTAATCCGTGGGACGGTTTCGCCTCCAGAAGTTGTGGGTATTCCAACGCTGGAAGTTTTTGAAGAAGAGATTAGACAGCCGTTTGTCCAGAGTCATCTAGGGTCTCCTGTTTGAGCAGGGGGTAGGACTAGAAGACCTCCAAGGTCCCTTCCAACTCTGTTGTTCCGTTTTTCATTTTCCTTTCGGAATAGAAAACATAATGTGTCAGTTTTCTAGATTTAGCCATTCTGGGACAAAAAAGAAAAACTGCTGTAGATGCTAAATTTTTGGTCATGAAATCTGCATCCTGATTTAGCAGTCTCCCCTTGCAAAAAAGAGAGAGGTTAAAAGCAAAAGGTTGACGGGATTCATTTGAAGGCAACAAAAACCAAATTCTGTAGAATCAGTGGAATAGCTTGCCACCAGAAATTGTGGGCACTTCACCACTGGATGTTTTTAAGAAGAGTCTAGTCCAGGGGTGAAATGCTCCTGGTTCGGACCTGATCGGCTGATCCGGTAACAATGGCAGCAGGTGGTTCGGAGAACCGGTAGCAAAAATCCCTGCCCCCCCCACATGCCCAGCTGAGCCATGGGATCATCAGAGCCTTTTTTTTTAACTTTTAAAAGCATTTTTTAAACAACCTCTTCGGCCAAAGAGGTTGTAAAAAAAAATGCCTTTAAAGGGTTAAAACAAAGCTCTGACAATCCCAGCTGAGGTGCCTGATCGTCAGAGGCTTTTTTTTTTTAACTTTTAAAAGCATTTTTTAAAAGATAAAAAAGGTGAAGACCGCTAGGCAAAAAATGGGGGGTGTCGGCAAAAATGCAGGGGTGGGGGGGTTCATTTGAGAGAGAGAGAGAGAGAGAAAGAGAGAGAGAGGGAGGGAGAGAGGGAGAGAGAGAGAGAAAGGGAGAAAGAGAAAGAAAGAAAGAAAGAAAGAAAGAAAGAAAGAAAGAAAGAAAGAAAGAAAGAAAGAAAGAAAGAAAAGAGGGAGGAAAAAGGAGAGGAAGGAAGGACTACAAACCTGGCACTCGATACAGCTTCAGAGGATAATCCAGGGCTGGAAGGGACCTGGAGATCATCTAATCCAACCCTGCTCCAGCAGGATATTGTTAGTGAGTTTCTGTCGTTTGATCCCCCAGTCACATGGTTACATAGCCATGCCCATCCAGTCACATGACCCCTCCCAAGCCACACCCACAGAACCGGTAGGAAAGAAATTTAGATTTCACCACTGGTCTAGACAGTTATCTAAAATGGTATAAGGTCAGCGTTGGTGAACCTTTTCGGTGATGAGTGCCGAAATGGGAGCGAGCGCACCGGCCACCTGGTCTTCCGGTTTCTGGCGCACATGCGCCCGTGAAGACCAGCTGGTCTTCATGCATGTGGGATTGCCAGAAACTGGAAGAGCAGCTGCCTGGCGTGTGCTCCTCTTCCGGTATCCGGCGCACTCATGCACACTAGCCAGCTGGTCTTCCCACGCGCATGATCACTAGAAACCGGAAGACCAGCTGGCTGGCACACCGGAACCTGGAAGAGGAACGGGCGACGGCTCATGTGCTCAGAGAGATGGCTCTGCATGCCACTTTCAGCATGCATGACATAGGCTCGCCATTGTTGTGGCTCCAGCCCCCGGGCCTGGTCTCCTGGACCATGGGTATAGGTTCTCCTGCTTGAGCAGGGGGCTTGACTAGAAGACCTCCCTCCAAGGTTCCTTCCAGCTCATTCATTCTATTCTAAGAATCTCTTTTGCTGGGTGGAATCTGGTGAAGGGCAAATCGATGAATTTCTATTTGGTTTTCTCACTTTCAGGAAATGCTCCAGGACAAAAGCTTGTCGGATGTGGAGGATGGGTTTGTGGTGCCTCAGGGCCCTGCCCATGCTGAAACCACCGGAGGGTCTCCAGTTCTTGGGGTCGCGGGAGTTAGCAACACACCCCTGAATAGTCCGCAGGTCCCGGATGCAGAACAGGTGAGTATTTTGCAAATGAGAAACAGTTTACGGACGATTCTCAAGCTGGGCCACTTTAAGAGATGGTGTTCTGTCCCCCTCACCTCAGTCAGAGCGATGACTTAATTAGCCGGCACTATCAGCTCTGGCAGCAAACTAGCGAGCATCTGCCAAGTGTCTCTGTTATCTCCCTTGATGCCGATGAGTCAACAAACAGTACTTCAGCTCTAGTCAAGCAGTTGATTTGCCTGCTACGAAGAGGCATAGCAGCCCTTGCTGCTTTTATATCCTGTGGGGTGTGGCTCCATGACTCAGCACTTCCTGAGCAGGGGTAGGCCTGCCCTACCCCTGTTTCTGTTGTTCCCGCCTCTCCTGCCTACGAAACCTAGGGTCCAGCCAGGCCTGATTGCCCTCAGCTGGGTCTGGAGGCGTGGCGGGGAAAGAGTCAGGGGACGGAGGCCTCATTATCTTCTCCATCTGGCCTGCCTCTGGTTCCTGGAGCTGAGCCAGGGAAGCCGGTGCTCCAGAGGTAAGTCCTGATGGCCCTTCCCCCTCACTTTCCGAGTCACTTTCTGGCAGGGGCCCCGGCTCGGGGGGGCGCAGACACAACACATGGAGACTTCAACTCCCAGAATTCCCTAGCAAGCTAGAAGACTATCCTAGGCCAGTGTCTCTCAAACCTGGCCACTTTAAGACGTGTGGACTTCAACTCCCAGAATTCCTCAGGCAAAATTCTGGAAGTTGGAGTCTTTACGTATTAAAGTTTCTGGCTGGGGAATTCTGGGAGTTGAAGTCCACAAGTCTTAAAATGGCCAAGGTTTTGGACACCCCTGGTCTAAAGACAATATTTTTCAACTTTGGTCACTTTAAGATGAGTGGACTTCAACTCCTAGAATTCCCCAGCCAAAATTCTGGAAATTGGAATCTACACATGTTAAAATTGCAGGCTGGGGAATTCTGGGAGTTTAAATCCATAATTCTTAAAGTTTCTGGCTAGGGAATTCTGGGAGTTGAAGTCCACAAGTCTTAAAGTGTCCAAGATTGGACACCTTTCATCTAAAGACAATGTTTTTCTTAACGTCTTTTTATCATTTTTTAAAGAACAAAACATGACAAACACAAACATAAAACATATATTTCCTTTTTCCAACAGTTTAATAACAGTATTCTTTTTTTATTTTCACTTTTTCCCCAGCTCTTCTTTAACTATACTTTTCTTTAAAGTCCCTTGAGTCCTTATTTCTGTATATAATAGAATAGAATAGAATTTTTATTGGCCAAGTGTGATTGGACACACAAGGAATTTGTCTTGGTGCATATGCTCTGTGTACATAAAAGAAAAGATATGTTCAGAATAGAATAGAATAGAATAGAATAGAATAGAATAGAATAGAATAGAATAGAATACGCCGGAGAAGACGCCTAGAGAGCACCTGGAGGTCCAGTCGCTCCGAAGCTGATCGGACACTAGTTAGGACCTATACTAGGACCTACCTAGTGGCAATGAGGGAAGCGAGGCGCTCCTACGCCTCCACCCTCATTGCGTCGGCAGATAACCGCCCGGCCGCCCTGTTTCGGGTGACCCGCTCTCTCCTACATCAGGAGGTGCGGGATGACCCTTTGCAGGGACGAGCCGAGGAGTTTAGTGGTTATCTATACGATAAAATCGTTCAGCTGAGGGACGGTCTGGACCGAATTTGGGATGATCCAAGCGAGGGAGAGGAGGCACGTCTTGTTGAGCACATTTGGGATGAGTTTGACCCTGTGGCTCCCGAGGACGTGGACAGGTTGTTGGGGAGGCTTCACGGCACGACATGTTTACTGGACCCGTGCCCTTCCTGGCTGGTACTGGCCACTCAGGCGGTGACACGAGGCTGGCTCAGAGGATTATCAACGCTTCTTTGTTGGATGGGGTTTTCCTGCCGCCTTGAAAGAGGTGGTGGTGAGACCCCTCCTTAAAGCCCTCTTTGGACCCAGCTATTTTGGCTAATTATCGTCCAGTCTCAACCTTCGCTTTGTTGCGAAGGTTGTAGAAAATGCCTGGCGCGACAGCTGCCCCAACACCTGGATGAAGATGTCTATCTAGACCCGTTCCAGTCCGGCTTCCGACCGGATACAGCACGGAGACAGCTTTGGTCGCATTGGTGGATGATCTCTGGAGGGCCAGGGACAGGGATATTCCTCTGCCCTGGTCCTATTAGACCTCTCAGCGGCGTTCGATACCATCGATCATGGTATCCTGCTGCGCGGTTGGAGGATTGGGAGTGGGAGGCACCGTATATCGGTGGTTCTCCTCCTATCTCTCCGACCGGTCGCAGACGGTGTTGACAGGGGGCAGAGGTGGGCCGCGAGGGGCCTCACTTGTGGGGTCCCTCAGGGGTCGATTCTCTCGCCTGCTGTTCAACATCTACATGAAGCCGCTGGGTGAGATCATCAGTGGTTTGGGTGAGATACCAGCAGTGCGCTGATGACACTCAGCTGTACTTTTCCACCCCGGACCACCCCAATGAAGTTGTTGAAGTGCTGTCCCGGTGTTTGGAGGCTGTACGGGTCTGGATGGGGAGAAACAGGCTCAAGCTTAATCCCTCCAAGACGGAGTGGCTGTGGATGCCGGCACCCCGATTCAGTCAGCTGCAGCCGCGGCTGGCTGTTGGTGGCGAGTTACTGGCCCCAAAGGATAGGGTGCGCAACTTGGGTGTCCTTCTGGATGATCGGCTGTCGTTTGAAGACCATTTGACGGCCGTCTCAGGAGGGCCTTCCACCAGGTTCGCCTGGTCCGGCAGTTCGCCTTCCTTGATCGGGATGCCTTATGCACGGTCACTCATCGCTCGTTACCTCTCGCTTGGATTACTGTAATGCTCTCTACATGGGGCTCCCCTGAAGTGCGCTCGGAGGCTTCAGTTAGTCAGAATGCAGCTGCGGGTGATAGAGGAGCTACACGTGGCTCCCATGTAACACCGCTCCTGCAGACTGCACTGGCTGCCTGTGGCCTCCGGGTGCACTTTAAGGTGTTGGTTATGACCTTTAAAGCGCTCCATGGCTTAGGACCTGGGTACTTACGGGACCGCCTGCTGTTACCATACGCCTCCCACCGACCGTCGCTCCCACAGAGGGACTTCTCAGGGTGCCGTCCGCCAAACAATGTCGGCTGGCGGCCCCAGGAAGGGCCTTCTCTGTGGGGCTCCACACTCTGGAGCAGGCTTCCCCGGGCTTCGCCAAATTCCTGACCTTGGACATTTTCGCGAACTCAAGACTCACCTTTTTATCCAGCAGGCTGACTTAAATTGGGATTTTAAATCTTAAATTTATTAATTTTAAATGGGGTTTTAGTAGAGTAAATTTTAATCATTGGGCTAATTTAAATAAGTTTTTTAAATTGGATTTTAAATTTGTATATTGTATTGCTGGTTTTTATTATGCCTGTACACCGCCCTGAGTCCTTCGGGAGAAGGGCGGTATAAAAATAAAATAAAATAAAATAAATAAATAAATAAATAAATAAATAAATAGAATAGAATAGAATAGAATAGAATAGAATTTTTTATTGGCCAAGTGTGATTGGACACACAAGGAATTTGTCTTGGTGCATATGCTCTCAGTGTACATAAAAGAAAAGATACGTTCATCAAGGTACAACATTTACAACACAATTGATGATCAATATATCAATATAAATCATAAGGATTGCCAGCAACAAGTTATAGTCATACAGTCATAAGTGGAAAGAGATTGGTGATGGGATCTATGAAACGATTAATAGTAGTATAACCTTTCACATGTAATATTATAGCCATATATTATTTTACAAACATTTTCCGTTTTGTGACATTTTGTCTAAAGACAGTGTTATTCAACTTCGGTCACTTTTTTTAAAAAAAAAATAATTTTTATTAAACTTTTAACTCTCAAAAACAAAACAAAGAAAAATACAACAAAAACCAAAAACACATAACAGACATAACATTACCTATTTTACAGCTTGCCGTATCGGCATAAATATATATTCTCTTTTCTTATTCCATCGTTCCTCTACATGCTTATCTTTACATTGGTCTCTATTTACCAATTCGTCCTTATCCGGTTAACACAATTCAATGGTTTACACTTCCTGATTTTAACTTAATTAGGTTAACATTCCAATTTATTATTTTGATTTCTTTTTTCTGACCAATCATATAATTTATTCCACACTTTGCAGTATTCCGACTCTTCCCTTCCCTTAATTTCTAGTGTCATTGTGTCCATTTCTGCGCACTGTAAGATTTTTCGGATTATTATCAACTTTAAGATGGGTGGACTCCAAATCTCAGAATTCCCCAACCGCATGGGCCTTGACTGGCCAATGCTGAATAATTACAGGTAGTCCTTGACTTACGGCCACAATTGAGCCCAAAATTTCGGTTTTGCTAAGCAAGATAGTGGTTTTGCCCCATTTTACGACCTTCATTCCAATAGTCGTTAAGTGAATCACTGCAGTTGTTCAGTTGGTAACACGGTTGAACCTGGCTTCCCCTATGACTTTGCGTGTCAGAAGGTTGTAAAAAAGGGAATCAGGTGATCCGGGGATCACATTGCGACCGTCATAAATACGAACCAGTTGCCAAGCGTCTCAATTTTGATCCCGTGACCACGGGGATGGTACAACGGCTGCAAGTGTGAAAAAACGGTCACAAGTCGCTTCTCTCAGTGCCGTCGTCACTTTGAACGGTCGTTAAATGAATGGTTTGTAAGTTGAGGATTTATCTGTATGACTTTTTTTTTTCTTCCTGCCAAATTAGAACTCCTGGCTCTTCTATTACAGCAGTGGTTCTCAACCTTTATAGTGCTGCGACCCCCTTAATACAATTCCCCATGATGTGGCGACCCCAACCGTAAAATTATTTTCGTTTTGAATTTATCGCGCCTGAAGCCGTATTGGCTAGCGATCTGAACTGCTTGCAATTGCCTTGAGGACGGAGGGATTAAAGCGGAGACTCCTCCCCTATTAAGTTTATCGCACCTGAAGCCAGATTAGGCTAGCGATTGGGAGTGATTGCAGCTGGCTTGAGAGGGAGACATCAGAGCAAAGATTTCTCTCTTTTTTAATTCATCGCGCCTGAAGCCGAATTCGGCTAGCGATTTGAAGAGCCTGCAGCTGGCTTGTGGAGTCAACCATTGGAGCGTGATTCTTCGACTCGCAAGTATACTTCCCATATTTCCGATGATCTTAGGCGACCCCTGGCAAATCGTCATTCGACCTCCAACGGGGTCGTGACCCACAGGTTGAGAACAGCTGTATTAGAGTAAAGGTGCTAATTGTTCTCCTTCCACATTCCAGCAACTTAACTCACTTTTCGTTTTTGTTCTTTCTTGATGTATCGGAAGAATATCGAGAATATCAAGGTGTATTTGCACGAAAAAGAGCTATGGAAGAAATTTCACGAAGCCGGGACTGAGATGATCATAACTAAAGCTGGGAGGTAAGCTTGTTTTTGCAACCATCAGTTTCAATACATACATACGGTCTTCAGCTGGTTAGCGGAATCTGTTCTGTCCCCCTTCGCCTCTGTCCGAGTGATGGCTTAATTAGCCGGCACTATCAGCTCTGGCAGCAAAATAGCGAGCGTCTGCCAAGTGTCTCTGTTATATCTCTCGACGCCGATGAGTCACCCAGGAACAAACTTCAGCTCTTAGTTAATCAGTTGATTTGCCTGCTACGAAGAGGCACAGCAGCTCTTGCTGCCTTTATATCCTGTGGGGCGTGGCTCCATGACTCAGCACTTCCTAGGCCTGCCCCACCCCTGCTTCTGTTGTTCCCTCCTCTCCTGCCTATGGAACCTAGGGTCCAACCAAGCTTGATTGCCATCAGCCGGGTTTGGAGGCGTGGCCTGGGGGGGGAAGAGTCAGGGGACGGAGGCCTCGTTATCTCTTCCACCTGGCCTGCCTCTGGCTTCTGGACCTGAGCCAGGGAAGCTGGTGCTCCCAAGGTAAGTCCTGACGACCCTTCCCCCTCACTTTCCAAGTCACTTTCTGGCAGGAGGCCCAGCTTCTATTTAGGCTCGCTTTTGAGGCTGGAGCAGGGGTGAAATGCTCCCGGTTCGGACTGGATCGCCCGATCCGGTAGCAATGGCGGCGGGTGGTTTGGAGAACTGGTAGCAAAAATCCCTCCCCTTCCCCAAATGCCCAGCTGAGCCATGCAATCATCAGAGGTTTTTTTTTTTTAAAGCATTTTTTCTTCGGCCGAAAAAATGCTTTTAAAAGTAAAAAAAAAGCCTCTGATGATCGCACGGCTCAGCTGGGATCATCAGAACCTTTTCAAAGCATTTTTTATTTATTTTTTATTTATTTATTTTTGTCACACAGTATATATAAGCATAAGCATGTAATAACTATACAATATATAAGCATATATATAAGTATGAATATGTAATAACTATATTAATTAGATATAACGAAAGGAAACAATAGGACAGGAACGGTAGGCACGCTTGTGCTCTTATGCGCGCCCTTTACAGACCTCTTAGAAATGGGGTGAGGTCAATAGTAGGCAGTTTTTAGTTGAAGCTTTGGGGATTTTGGGAAGAGACCACAGAATCAGGTAGTTTATTCCAAGCATTAACAACTCTGTTACTGAAGTCATATTTTCTGCAGTCAAGATTGGAGCTGTTAACATTAAGCTTAAATCTATTGTGTGCTTGTGTATTGTTGCAATTGAAGCTGAAGTAGTCTTTGACAGGAAGGACATTGTAATACATGATTTTATGAGTTAAACACAGGTCCTGTCGGAGCGGCGGAGTTCTAAGTTTTCTAAACCCAGGATTTCAAGTCTGGTGGCATAAGGTATTTTGTTGTATTCAGAGGAGTGGAGAACTCTTCTTGTAAAATATTTCTGGACACGTTCAATTGTATTGGTGTCTGAAATGTGGTATGGGTTCCAGACAGGCGAGCTGTATTCAAGAATTGGTCTAGCAAATGTTTTATAAGCTATGGTTAGCAGTGTAGTGTTTCTGGAGAAGAAGCTACGTAAGATCAGGTTTACAACTCTTAAAGCCTTTTTTGCGATATAGTTGCAGTGGGCTTTGGCACTTAGATCATTTGATATGAAAACTCCAAGGTCTTTAACAGGATGGGGGTCATCTGTAAGGTAATGTCCATCAAGCATGTAGTTTAGTGTTTAGGTTCTTTTTTCCAAAATGTAAGACTATAAGCTCTTCGGCCGAAGAGGCTGTGAAAAAAATGCTTTTAAAGGGTTCTGGTGATCAGGCAACTCAGCTGGGATCGTCAGAACCCTTTAAAAGCATTTTTTTACAACCTCTTTAGGAGAAAATGCTTTTAAAAGTAAAAAAAGTTGACCACGGCCACCCAGTCACATTACTCCCCCTCCACCAAGCCATGCCCACAGAACCGGTAGTAACAAATTTTACATTTAACCCCTGGGCCGGGGGTATGCACAGAAGGCGAGCACAGCACATGCGTGGAAGGCCGGGCATATACACGGAAGGCCGGTGTGCATGTGAACTGAGCGTGCACATGCGCAGCGAACCAGTAGTAATATTATGTGAAACCTACCACTGCATACATAAATAGAATAGAATAGAATAGAATAGAATAGAATAGAATAGAATAGAATAGAATAGAATAGAATAGAATAGAATAGAAATTAGGAATAGAATAGAATAGAATAGAATGGAATGCAATGGAATGGAATGGAATAGAATAGAAAATATGGAATGGAATGCAATAGAATGGAATAGAATAGAATAGAATGGAATGGAATGGAATGGAATGGAATAGAATAGAATAGAATAGAATAGAATAGAATAGAATAGAATAGAATAGAATAGAATAGAAAATATGGAATGGAATGGAATGGAATGGAATAGAATAGAATAGAATAGAATAGAATAGAATAGAATAGAATAGAATAGAATAGAATATATGGAATGGAATGGAATGGAATGGAATAGAACAGAATAGAATAGAATAGAATAGAATAGAATAGAATAGAATAGAATAGAATAGAAAATATGGAATGGAATGGAATGGAATGGAATGGAATGGAATAGAATAGAATAGAATAGAATAGAATAGAATAGAATTTTTTATTGGCCAAGTGTGATTGGACACACAAGGAATTTGTCTTGGTGCAGATGCTCTCAGTGTACATAAAAGATACCTTCATCAAGGTACAACAGTTACAACACTTAATGATGGTCATAGGGTACAAATTTAACATACACATAGTGCATACACACACACACCCCTACATACACAGTATATAATTATACTATTATAGTTATACTATACTATTAATTATATACAAATTAATAATTAATTTGCAAAATGTGGATGCTGGAACTAGCTGGAAACCTTGGCCAGGTATGACTGTAGAATTCCTGTTCTGGATTTTTTATTTTTTTTTAAATTCTGCATTATTATTTTTAAAAAATAATTTAAGACGGCATAAATATCTAATACTCCCTCCCCTTCCTAATTTCCCCGCAACAACAACCCTGTGAGGTGAGTTGGACTGAGACAGAGGGACTGGCTCAAAGTAACCCAGTAATGCCTCAGATGGAACTAGAACTCACCATCTCCTGGTGGATTGACCCAAAATCACCCAGCGGCTTTCATGCTTTAGTTGGGACTAGAACTCACCATCTCCTGGTGGATTGGCCCAAAGTCATCCAGCAGCTTTCATGCTTAAGGTGGGATTAGAATTCAAGATCTCCTGGTGATTGACTCACAGTCTTCTAGCTGGCTCTCATGTCTAAGACAGAACTAGAATTCACTATCTCCTGGTGACTGGCGCAAAGTCACCCAGTTGGCTTTCATCCCTAAGGCGGGACTAGAACTCACTATCTCCTGGCGATTGGCCCAAAATCACTCAGCTGGTTTTTCATGCCTATAAGGTGGAACTAGAACTCCCCGTCTCCTGGTTTCTAGCCAGGAGACCCAAACTGGCTCTCAGTTCCCTTCACAATTCATCTCCAAAAGAAGGGAGCTGGCCCGTCCAGGACGGCAACACTTTGCAGATTTGCACGAATGACATTTCTGAAGAAGGCAACATCAGCGATGTAAAAATTGATCAGGAAGATAAGGCAGGAACAGAAGGAGCCTTCTCGGGAAGGGTCGAAGAAGATCCAGCTTGGTTGATTTACAAGACTGTGGCACGATCAAAACGAGGCTGCCTGATGTATATAAAAACTGCCTTCCAGCCACCGCTGGCCAACTAACCATCACTTTTCAAAGCAGAGTAAGGGAACAGCAGAAGAAGCACGCTATCTTTGCCCGCTGTTTGCACAAGGCAAGAAGAAAGCAGGTCTATAAATTAGCCAGGATTTATTGCTAACATCTACTTACCGACTCCCTTGTAGATCCAGGGGGAAAAACAAAACAAAACAAAACCCATCAGAACCTGCTTACAATGGGCCGGATCGGTTTGCCAAGAATACGTGATTTATAAAGTGGAAACATCTTTAAAATGCTCTCGCTATCTTTCCGATGTTTGTGGCTGTTTTAGTTATAGGAGGGGGAGAAGCAGAGAGATTATTTCACATTAAGATCATCAAAAGATTTGCGAAGGGGTGGGGGAAGGAAAAAAAGGGAGTTTATATTAACCAAGTTCCCTGAACTTTACATAAAACGAAGTGACTTCTTGGCGGATAACAGACAGAGAGCCACAGACGGAGAATGTTTCCAAGCATAAATCTACGCGCTTTTCGAGTTCCAGGATTTTATTATGACTTTATCTTGGCACACAGAATAGCTTTTTTTTTGGGGGGGGGGGAATATATATTTATTTATTTGGGAAACAGGCCGTGGGTTAAGCCAGGTTGTTTTGGAAACCTTTAAATGATTCTAGGATTGAATGAACTGGTTCATGTGTGAAAAAAGAACATGGAACAGCCATAACGATCATAATTCTTAACATTTCAAAACTCTTGCGCAAGTGTCGCTTAGCTCTTCAAACCAACCGTATGGAGAGAATCAAAGCTTCATCATTAAATACCAGCTTATCAGGATTTGCACATTACAGGACTTGCAAACATTCATTTAGTGATTATTCAAAGTCACCACGGCAGTGAAAAAAAGCGACTTGCAACTTTCGTTCACGTTCAGGACCCTTACAGCATTTTCGTGATCACGTGATCGGATTTTGGATGCTTGACAACTGACTCGCATTTATGACCGCTGCAGTGTCCCCAGGGTCATGTGATCCCTTTTTTGCAACCTGACATGCAATGTCAACGAGGAAAGAACGATGTAAAAAATGATGTGGAGACTCTAGAAAGAGTGCAGAGAAGAGCAACAAAGAGGATTAGGGGACTGGAGGCTAAAACGTATGAAGAACGTTTGCAGGAACTCGGTATGTCTAGTTTAATGACAAGCACTAGGGGAAACATGATAGCAGTGTTCCAATATCTCAGGGGCTTCCCCAAAGAAGAGGGAGTCAAACTATTCTCCAAAGCACTTGAGGGTAAAACAAGAAGCAATGGGTGGAAACTAATTAAGGAGAGAACTTAGAACTAAGGAGAAATTTCCTGACAGTTAAAACAATTAATCAGTGGAACAACTTGCCTCCAGAAGTTGTGAATGCTCCAACACTGGAAATTTTTAAGAAACTGTTGGATAACCATCTGTCTGAGATGGTGTAGGGTTTCCTGCCTTGGCAGGGGGTTGGACTAGAAGACCTCCAAGGTCCCTTCCAACTCTGTTATTATGACATTATGAAACCAGATTCTCTTAACAACCATGTTACTAGCTGAAGAGCTGCAGTGATTGACTTCACAGTTGGGGCATGAATGTTTGTAAAACTGGGACAAAATTCACTTAAAAACTGTCTCACTCAGCAACCAAACTGGTGGGTTCAATTGTGGTTGTACGTCGAGGGCAACCTCTATGTTGAACCATTTTCTGATCCGCTTTTGGCTTAAGATAGTTGGACCGAAGAAGCTATGATTTGTAATTACGGTTAGCAATGGCTTTGCAAACGCCAGATGGCTTTCACTGTGGCATTTCGTGATTGAATCGAGAATCTTGTTTCATCCTGGTTTGTTTTATGCATTGGGATTGAGGCAATAGATATAAAGTTCATAAGCTAGGATGGCTTTGCTCATTGGCAAGGCTCATCGTCTTCTTTTAATGACCCCATAGTAATAACACCCTTGTGGTGAATGGAACTGAATGGAACTAAGTGTTTACTAGCTGGATGCCTTTCCTGTCACCAATGCAGAGTTCTATTCTGCAGATATATTCTCGTGCTCAGAGAGAGAAATATTTGCCTCTACATAGGATTGAACTCACAGCCTCCTGATTGTGAGGCTAGAGCTCCACCTCTAGCCTACCGTGCCAACTCTTGCTCGTTGGCAAGACTAACCTTGATTAAAGCAGTCTGGCTAAAGATTATCTAGCCATGAAGGATTGTAGACAGTTTGCTTAGCAGCCCCTCCTTCGCTATCTTGGATAATGCCAGTTTTGTCCGATGGAGGCAATTACAGGTTAGTCCTTGACTTACAACATTTCATTTAGTGACCGTTCAGAGTTACATTAGCACTGAAAAAAGCGACTCACGGCCGTTTGTCACACTTAACAATCACTGCAGCATCTCCATGGTCATGAGATCAAAATTCAGATACTTGGCATCAGGGGTGAAATGCTCCTGATTCGGACCGGATGGCCCGATCCAGTAGCGATGGCGGCTGGTGGTTCGGAGAACTGGTGGCAAAAATCCCTGCCCCCCCTCCGCCCAGCTGAGCCCTGCAATCATGAGAGGTTTTTTGTTTTTTTTACTTTTAAAAGCATTTTTTCTTCGGCTGAAAAAATGCTTTTAAAAGTAAAAAAAAAAGCCTCTTGATGATCGCGCGGCTCAGCTGGGATCATCAGAGCCTTTTAAAACCATTTTTTCTACAACCTCTTCGGTCGAAGAAGTTGTAAAAAAATGCTTTTAAAGGGTTCTGGCAATCAAGCAACTCAGCTGGGATCGTCAGAACCCTTTAAAAGCATTTTTTCTACAGCCTCTTCGGCCGAAGTGGTTGTAGAAAAAATGCTTCTAAAAGGCTCCTCCAGCGATCCCAGCTGAGTTGCCTGATCATCAGAGGCTTTTAAAACCTCTTTGGCTGAAGAAGTTATAGTAAAAATGCTTTTAAAAGTAAAAAAAAAGGAAAAGAAAAGTTGGCCATGCCCACCCAGTTGCATTATACCCCCACCAAGCCACGCTCACAGAACTGGTAGTAATAAATTTTACATTTTACCCCTGCTTGTCATCCAATTCACATTTATGACTGGGTCCTCCTTTTGGGACCTTCTGACAAGCAAAATCAATAGGGAAGATGCAGTTCTTCATTAATAACACCGATGTTCTGTCCCCCTCACCTCAGTCTGAGCGATGACTTAATTAGCCGCCACTATCAGCTCTGGCAGCAAGCTAGCGAGCATCTGCCAAGTGTCTCTGTTATCTCCCTTGATGCCGATGAGTCAACAAACAGTACTTCAGCTCTAGTCAAGCAGTTGATTTGCCTGCTACGAAGAGGCATAGCAGCCCTTGTTGCTTTTATATCCTGTGGGGTGTGGCTCCATGACTCAGCACTTCCTAGGCCTGCCCCACCCCTGCTTCTGTTGTTCCCGCCTCTCCTGCCTACGAAACCTCGGGTCCAGCCAGGTCTGATTGCCATCAGCTGGAGGCGTGGCCTTGGGGGGAAAGAGTCAGGGGATGGAGGCCTCATTATCTCTTCCACGTGGCCTGTCTCTGGCTCCTGGAGCTGAGCCAGGGAAGCCGGTGCTCCCGAGGTAAGTCCTGATGGCCCTTCCCCCTCACTTTCCAAGTCACTTTCTGGCAGGGGGCCCGGCTCAGGGGGCGCAAACACAACAACCATTGTTAAGTGAATCTCACTTAACAGTGGTTGTTACTAATGAAGAACTGCAATGATTCACTTGACAACAGTGGCACGGAAGGGCGTAAAATGGGGCAGAGCTCACTTTTAACGACTGTCTTGTTTGGCAAGATACAATTACGAGCTCCGTTGGGGTCGTAGGTTGAGGACTACCTGTCCAACAGTTAGGAAATTCGGCGGTGTCATTAACTTTGCTCCCACTTCTGTAGGAGTTATAAAGCCCTCTTGAAGATTTACCTTTGACTAAGTGGAAATCTAATTTTAGCTTTGTTATGCTTTGTGTATTCAAAGCTGGAGAGGTTTTGCTGGGAGGAAAAGGGTCATCTTAATTTGGAGATCTAGTTAGGAAGCTAAGAAAAATCAACCAGTCCTTGGAAGAGGCAAAATGTTGCCTTGAAATCGGACAGCACATAAATAGTCCTCACCTTACAACCATTCACCTAGTGACTGTTGAAAGTTAGAACAGCACTGAAAAAAATAACTTCTATTTTTCAAACAGCATCCCCATGGACCAGGGGTGAAATCCCGCAGGTTCTGACAGGTTCTGGAGAACCGGTAGCGGAAATTTTGAGCAGTTCAGAGAACGGGCAAATACCACCTCTGGCTGGCCCCAGAGTGGGGTAGGAATGGGGATTTTTATTTATTTTATTTATTTATTATTTAAATTTATATACCGCCCTTCTCCAAAGACTCAAGGCGGTGTGCAGCATAAATAAAACAAATGTACAAAAAAAATTAAAATACAATATATATTTAAAAATGAAATTTTGCAATTTCCTTCCCCCCGGAGTGGGGAGGGAATGGGGATTTTGCAGTATCCTTCTCCTGCCATGCCCACCAAGCCACACCAAGCCCACTAAGCCACGCCCACAGAACTGGTAGTAAAAAAAAAATAGATTTAGATTTTAGAAATCTAAAAAAATTAGATTTCGCCACTGCCATGGGCACATGATCAAAATTCAGAGGCTTGGCAACTGGTTCATAATTGTGATGGTTGCAATCTCCCAGGATCATGTATGATCAATTTCTGCAACCTTCTGACAGGCAAAGTCAAGATCATACCTGGAAGGAATACTGAAACCAATTTTGGTCCCCATACTACAAAAAAACCAAAAAATGTTGAGACTTTGGAAAAAAGTGCAGAGAAGAGCAACTAAGATGATCAAAGGCCTGGAGGATCAAACATAGGAAGAACGTTTGCAGGATTTGGGTTTGGCTCGTCTAAAGAAAAGAAGAATTAAGGGTGACATGATAACAGCATTCCAATACTTGAGGGGGTGCGACAGAGAAAAGGGGGGGTGGTTCATATTATTCTCCAAAGCACCTGAAGGCAAGACAAGGAACAATGGATGGAAACCAATCAAGGAGAGAAGCAACTGGAACTAAGGAGAAACTTCCTAACAGTGAGGACAGTTAACCAGCGGAACAGCTTGCCACGAGAAGTTGCGGGTGCTCTACCCCTGGTGGTTTTTAAGAAGAGACTGAACAGTTACTTGTCAGAGATGATATAGGTTCTCCTGCTTGAGCAAGGGGCTGGACTAGAAGACCTCCAAGGTCCCGTCCAGCTGTATTCTATTCTAAATATTCTAAAGTTGATGGGGGATTCACTTAAACAACCGTATTGCTAATTTAACAACCGCAACAATTCACAATTCACAACTGTGGTCAGAAATGTCATGAAACGGGGGCAAACCAGGGGTGAAATGCTCTCAGTTCGGACCGGATCGATCCAGTAGTGAGGGCGGTGGGTGTTTCAGAGAACTGGTAACAAAAATCCCTGCCCACCCCTCACATACCCAGCTGAGCCGCGCGATCATCAGAGGTTTTTTTTTTTACTTTTAAAAGCATTTTTTCTTCGGCCAAAAAAATGCTTTTAAAAGTAAAAAAAAAAGCCTCTGATGATCGCGCAGCTCAGCTGGGATTGTCTGAACCTTTTAAAAGCATTTTTTCTACAGCCTCTTTGGCCGAAAAGTTGTAGAAAAAATGCTTTTAAAAGTTTTTTTTAAAAAGAAAAAAAGTTGGCCAAGCCCACCCAGTCACATTACCCCCACACACACCAAGCCACGCCCACAGAACCGGCAGTACCAAATTTTACATTTCACCCCTGGGCCAAACTCACTGAAGCGCTGTCTCACTTAGGCAACAGAAATTTTGGGTTCAGTTGTGGCCGTAAGTCAAGGACTACCTGTAACTTAGACTTCTTTTCACGGAAAAGGGGTGGGGGGGGAGATGATTTTAAAGAAACGCCAGAACGAGGAAGCGAATGGTTTTAAATAAAACCGAGATAGTATGGGTCTGTCTCTGCCTCTCCCTCCCTCCCTGTCTAGAGTTATCTCCAAGTTTATAAACGGTCCATCTCCATCTAATCGCCCCGGGGCTCCACCGCCAGATAAATCTCGTCCATCTGTCTGCGGGCCCCGAGTTCAAGGGTGCTGATGGGTGCCGAAAATGAATTTGGGGGCTGACAAATGAACGAAACCCACGGAGAACTCCTCTTGAACCTGTATTGTTTGTTATTCTAGAGTAAGGATCGGGCCCGGGCTAATCCTGCACTTCAAAGAGGGCCTGTCCACGTTTTGTATATCACACGTCAGAGCCGAGCGGGCGTGCTATGATAAGCAAAGCTGGCAGAGGAAGAGTGTGATGCCCTGGGAAACAGAGGGACACGGAACAAAACGCCTTTGATCTCACTCAAATATTTTCCATCGGCCAGATTTTTTTCCTCTGTCATCTCCTTCCCATCGCTCTCTCTCTCTCTCTCTCTCTCTTTTTTAAAAAGAGACTCCTTTGAGACTCCGCGTCCATAAATGAATATTTTTAGTGCTGCTTTCAGCTGGGGGAGTAGTGCAGAGAAGAGCAAAAGAGATGATTAAGTGGGTTGGAGGCAAAAACATACGAAGAACGGTTGCAGGAATTGAACTAGGAGCAGAGGCGGGTTTCAGCAGGTTCTGAGCGGTTCTGACGAACCCGTAGCGGAATTTTTGAGTAGTTCGGAGAACCGGTAGTAAAAATTCTGACTGGCCCTGCCCACATCTATTCTCTGCCTCCCGAATCCCAGCTGATCAGGAGGAAATGGGGATTTTGTAGTAACCTTCCCCTGGAGTGGGGTGGGAATGGAGATTTTACAGTATCCTTCCCCTGCCACGTCCACCAAGCCACACCACGCCCACTAAGCCACACCGACAGAACCGGTAGTAAAAAAATTTGAAACCCACCACTGACTAGGATATCTAATTTCATGAAAAGAAGGACTAGGGGTGACATAATAGCAGTGTTCCAATATCTCAGGGGCTGCCCCAAAGAAGAGGGAGTCAAGCTATTCTACAAAGCACCTGAAGGCAGGACAAAAAGCAATGGGTGGAAACTAATCAAGGAGAGAAGCAACCTTAGAACTAAGGAGAAATTTCCTGACTGTGAGAACAATTAATCAGTGGAACAACTTGCCACCAGAAGTTGTGGGTGCTTTTCCACTGGTGGTTTTTAAGAAGAGACTGGACAGTTATTTGTCTGAGGTGATATAGATTCTCTTGCTTGAGCAGGGGGCTGGACTAGAAGACCTCCAGGGTCCCTTCCAGCTGTATTCTAAATATTTTAAAGTCAGTGGGGGAACCATTAACTTAACAACCGTGTTGGTAATTTAACAACTGATCTTTGGACCTTTCGCCGTGAGCTAAAAACATACTTATTTATTCAAGCGGGACTGGCTTAATAGTTTTATTAAATTTTAATTGGGGTTTTATTGTTTTAGGGTTTTTAAATTTTTAAATTTTTAATGTCGGCCTTTTGTAATATGCTCTGTTTTAAATTTTTGTTTTTAATTGTATATATATTGAGTTTTTATCTTTTTGGCTGTACACCGCCCTGAGTCCTTCGGGAGAAGGGCGGTATAAAAATCTAATAAATAAATAAATAAATAAATAAACAACTGCAACAATTCACTTAACAACTGTGGCTCCACAGTTGTTAAGAAAAGACTGGACAAGCATTTGTCTGAACTGGTACAGGGTCTCCCGCTTGAGCAGGGGGTTGGACTAGAAGACCTCCAAGGTCCCTTCCAGCTTTGTTATTCTGTTCTTCCGAATCCGTGCCCGCTGACAGGGAGTTGAGAATTGCAGGGCGACTCCGGGAGACAAATAAATCAATAAATTCACCCCACCCCCACCCCTCATGAAACACGATTGCAACCCCAGCTGTAAAACATGGAAATCTTCAGAAGTTTCTCTTCTCACAGTTCATTTAAAAGCCATTTGAAGGATCCAGCGTGCCTGAGACAAACCGAACGACACAGAGAGCACTTCATTATGGAGGAATAAGTCATTCGCACTTCATCGCCCGAGCTATTTTAACCCTGCCTTTTCTTTCTACGTCTTTTTTTTTTTCCCTTTCCCTTTTTCCTTGATTTTGCTTTGTTCTTGGCCACCGGCAGAGTTAGTCAAGGGCTGCCAAGACAGGCTGTTTGGGTAGAGAGACGGTGGGGCACATCCCCTGGGGGGGGCTGGGGGGAAGGATGAGCCAAGCTGGGTCTCTGAAGACAGGCCAAGAAGGAAGCCGGTTTGAGTGACCACGGCTTGCTTTTCTCTGATTTCATCCATTTCCAAAAGCCAGA
The DNA here is from genome assembly GCF_028640845.1 of Ahaetulla prasina. Lineage (NCBI taxonomy): Eukaryota > Metazoa > Chordata > Lepidosauria > Squamata > Colubridae > Ahaetulla > Ahaetulla prasina. The sequence continues at coordinate 8,017,180 of NC_080539.1, forward strand.
CGAGGAATAATGGATAAAAACCGAATCAAGGAGAGATTCAACCTGGAAATAAGGAGAAATTTTCCGACAGTGAGAACCATCAACCCATGGAACAGAAGTTGCCTTCAGAACTTGTGGGAGCTTCACCACTGGAGACTTTCAAGAAGAGACTGGACTGCCATCTGTCAGAAATGGTATAGGGTCTCCTGTTTGAATAGAATAGAATAGAATAGAATAGAATAGAATAGAATAGAATAGAATAGAATAGAATAGAATAGAATAGAATAGAATTTTTATTGGCCAAGTGTGATTGGACACACAAGGAATTTGTCTTGGTGCATATGCTCTCAGTGTGCATAAAAGAAAAGATACGTTCATCAAGGTACAACATTTACAACACAATTGATGGTCAATATATCAATATAAATCATAAGAATTGCCAGCAACAAAGTTACAGTCATAAGTGGAAAGAGATTGGTGATGGGAACGATGAGAAGATTAATAGTAGTGCAGATTTAGTAAATAATTTGACAGTGTTGAGGGAATTATTTGTTTAGCAGAGCGATGGCCTTCGGGAAAAAACTGTTCTTGTGTCTAGTTGTTCTGGTGTGCAGTGCTCTATAGCGTCGTTTTGAGGGTAGGAGTTGAAACAGTTTATGTCCTGGATGTGAGGGATCTGTAAATATTTTCACGGCCCTCTTCTTGATTCGTGCACATCCCCTGGGGAGGTGGGGGGAAGGATGAGCCAAGATGGGTCTCTGAAGACAGGCCAAGAAGGAAGCCAGTTTGAGTGACCACGGCTTGCTTTTCTCCGATTTCATCCATTTCCAAAAGCCAGACGAGGAATAATGGATGGAAACCGAATCAAGGAGAGATTCAACCTGGAAATAAGGAGGAATTTTCCGACAGTGAGAACCATCAACCCATGGAACAGAAGTTGCCTTCAGAAATTGTGGGAGCTTCATCACTGGAAGCTTTCAAGAAGAGACTGGACTGCCCTCGGTCAGAAATGGTGTAGGGTCTCCTGCTTGAGCAGGGGGTTGGACTAGGTGACCTACAAGGTCCCTTCCAACTCTGTTATTGTCTGTTAAAGAGTAGAGTAGAGTAGAGTATAGAGTAGAGTAGAGTGGAATGGAATGGAATGGAATGGAATGGAATAGAATAGAATAGAATAGAATAGAATAGAATAGAATAGAATAGAATAGAATAGAATAGAATAGAAGTTGCCTTCAGAAGTTGTGGGAGCTTCATCACTGAAGGCTTTCAAGAAGAGATTCGACTGCTGTCTGTCAGAAATAGTGTAGTGTCTGCTGCTTGAATGGGGGGTTGGACTAGATGACCTACAAAGTCCCTTCCAACTCTGTTACTCTGTCTGTTAAAGAGTAGAGTAGAGTAGAGTAGAGTGGAATGGAATGGAATGGAATAGAATAGAATAGAATAGAATAGAATAGAATAGAATAGAATAGAATAGAATAGAATAGAATAGAATAGAATAGAATAGAATAGAATTTGCCTTCAGAAGTTGTTGGAACTTCATCACTGGAGGCTTTCAAGAAGAGACTGGACTGCCTTCAGTCAGAAATGGTGTAGGGTCTCCTGCTTGAGCAGGGGCTTGGACTAGATGACCTACAAAGTCCCTTCCAACTCTGTTATTCTGTCTGTTAAAGAGTAGAGTAGAGTAGAGTAGAGTAGAGTAGAGTAGAGTAGAGTAGAGTAGAGTAGAATAGAATAGAATAGAATAGAATAGAATAGAATAGAATAGAATAGAATAGAATTTGCCTTCAGAAGTTGTTGGAGCTTCATCACTGGAGGCTTTCAAGACTGGACTGCCATCGGTCAGAAACGGTGTAGGGCAGGGATGTCAAACTCAATTTTATTGAGGGCCATATTGGTGTTATCTTTGACCTCGGAGGGCCAGGGTGGGCGGGGATTGGGTGGGCGTAGACAGCATGATGTCACTCGTGTCAGGGGCACCTGTGGCGGCCCAACCGCTCTGCCAGCATAAACGGGCTCCCGAGCTCCGTTTTCGGCTGTGACAGCCTCCTGCAACCCTCTGCCAGCGAAAACGGAGCTTGTGTGTGTGTGTGTGTGTTTGTGTGTGCCGAGTGTGCCAAGCATCTAAATTTTGATCACATGACCATGGGGATGCTGCAACAGCTGTAAATGTGAAAAAGTGGCCGTAAGTCATAAAAACCGTGCAGTGGTGCAGTGGATAGAATGCAGGATTGCAGGCGAACTCTGCCCGCAGCCTGGAATTCGATCCTCATGGCTTAAGGTCGATTCAGCCTTCCATCCTTCCGAGGTGGGTCAAATGAGGACCCAGATTGTTGGGGGCAAGAGGCTGACTCTGTAAATTACTTAGAGAGGGCTGTAAAAGCACTGTGAAGCGGTATATAAGTCTAAGTGCTATTGCTTGGGAGGGAGGGAGGGAGGGAGGGAAGGAAGGAAGGAAGGAAGGAAGGAAGGAAGGAAGGAATTACGGGGTGGCAGTATTGCAGGCTAACTCTGCCCACAGTCAGGAAGTTCGATCCTGACTGACTCAAGGTCGACTCAGCCTTCCATCTTTCCGAGGTGGGTCAAATGAGGACCCAGATTGTTGGGGGCAAGAGGCTGACTCTGTAAACCGCTTGGAGAGGGCTGTAAAGCACTGCGAAGTGGCATATAAGTCTAAGTGATAGTGCTTGTGAAGAAAAGGAAGGGAGGGAGGGAGGGAGGGAGGGAAGGAAGGAAGGAAGGAAGGAAGGAAGGAAGGAAGGAAGGAAGGAAGGAAGGAAGGAAGCAAGCCGTGGTGGCACAGTTAGAATGCAGTATTATAAGCTAACTCTGCCCACTGCCAGGAGTTCGATTCTGACCAGAACAAGGTTGTCTCAGCCTTCCATCCTTCTGAAATCAGTAAAATGAGGACCCAGATTGTTGGGGGCACGTGGCTGACTCTGTAAACCGCTTAGAGAAGGCTGTAAAGCACTGTGAAGCAGTATATAAGTCTAAGCACTAGTGCTATTGCTATTGCTATAAGTTTTCAGCGCTTTTCTTACTTCAAACAGTCACTAAACGAACTGTTTGTAAGTGGAGGACTACTTGTATTAGCCTTTGGGATATAAGGAGCTTCTTCTAAGGAGGTTTTTGAAACCATGGGACTATGGGAAGCTGGACTGTGTCCTGATATTTTGAAATAAGGTCCTTATTTGTCGACAGCTGGCTCTAAGCACCAACAGAAACAGAGAGAATTCCGTCTCTATTAAAGAGAATTTTGTGGTTGATACTCTTGCAGCATTCCCTCAATTTATTTTTGACTCACTGGAGTTTTGGTTTAATTCATGCTTTGCAAATTGCACAGAATTGGGGTACTAGTGCAGGATGAGTAAATATTATTTTAGATAAAGATATCAACTCCTAAATTGGATCGGTCTTAGAATTTACCGGCCTCAATTTTTAAGACAAAGAGTGGGCAGATATTGATTAAACCTATGGCGTGGCTTGCTGATTGCTGGTGTAATTTTGGGTATTGCATAAGAGTTTTTCCATTAAATCTCCTTTAAGCAGATGTTCCCTGTGAGTCATTTTTTTTCAAGACACTTAGACACTTTAAGATGGGTGGACTTCCACTCCCAGAATTCACCAATCAGCATGCTGGATGGACTTCAACTCCCAGAATTCCCCAGCCAGCCTGCTTTAAGATGGATGGAATTCCATTCCCAGAATTCCCCGGCCTGCGTGCTTTAAGATGGGAGGACTTCAACTCCCAGAATTCCCTAACCTGAATGCTTTAAGATGGGAGGACTTCAACTCCCAGAATTCCCCAGCTAGCCGCTTTAAGATGGGTGGGCTTCCATTCCCAGAATTCACCAATCAGCATGCTGGGTGGACTTCCACTCCCAGAATTCTCCAGCCAGTCTGCTTTAAGATGGATGGACTTCCACTCCCAGAATTCCCCGGCCTGCGTGCTTTAAGATGGGAGGACTTCAACTCCCAGAATTCCCCAGCTAGCCTGCTTTAAGATGGATGGAATTCCACTCCCAGAATTCCCCAGCCTGCATGCTTTAAGGTGGGAGGACTTCCACTCCCAGAATTCCCTAACCTGAATGCTTTAAGATGGGAGGACTTCAACTCCCAGAATTCCCCAGCTAGCCTGCTTTAAGATGGGTGGGCTTCTACTTCCAGAATTCACCAATCAGCATGCTGGGTGGACTTAACTCCCAGAATTCTCCAGCCTGAGTGGTTTAAGATGGGAGGACTTCAACTCCCAGAATTCCCCAGCCTACCTGCTTTAAGATGGATGGAATTCCACTCCCAGAATTCCCCAGCCTGCGTGCTTTAAGATGGGAGGACTTCCACTCCCAGAATTCCCTAGCCAGCAAGCGAATTGCACTTCACACGCTGGCTGGGGAATTCTGGGAGTGGAAGTCCTCCCATCTTAAAATGGCCAAGGTTGACAATCAGAACGGAAGAGAAGTTTGTAAACATTTTGCACATCTGTTTGCTGCCCTTACTCACCTCCGTCCCACCCCCCAGTTTTTCTGTTCTGAGATAAGAGAAATGTAAAATATCAAGGGACGTTTTTCCTCTCCGTCCCCCCACCCTTGTCCCAGCCTAGGTTCTATAGCAGAAGTGAGTTTTGCATAATTTTATTTATTTATTTATTTATTTATTTAGTCAAACACAACAATATATATAAGTATAAGCATGAAATAACCACACAAATTGAATACAACAAAAGGGAACATTTAGGACAGGAACGGTAGGCACGCTGGTGCTCTTATGCACACCCCTTACAGACCTCTTAGGAATGGGGTGAGGTCAACAGTAGATAGTCTTTGGTTAAAGTTTTGGGGATTTTGGGATGAGATCACGGAGTCAGGAAGTGCATTCCAGGCATTAACAACTCTGTTACTTGAAGTCATATTTTCTACAATCAAGATTGGAGCGGTTCACATTAAGTTTAAATCTGTCGTGTGCTCGGGTATTGTTGCGGTTGAAGCTGAAGTAGTCTTCGACAGGAAGGACATTTTAGCAGATGATTTTATGAGTTATGCTCAGGTCATGCCAAAGGCATTTTACCACTGGTTCGCCGCACACCGAAAATGTGACCCCATGTGCACATGCTCACTTTGCTCTTGCTCGCACCTTCCGTGCATGGGGTTTGCTTCAGTGGTGAAATCCATATTTGTTTTTTACTACCGGTTCTGTGAGCGTGGCTTGGTGGGCGTAGCAGGCAAACGATACTGCAAAATCTCCATTCCCTCCTCACTCCTGGGGGAAGGATATTGCGAAATCTCCATTCCCACCCCACTCTGGGGGGGCCAGCCAGAGGTGGTATTTGCCGGTTCTCGGAACGACTCAAAGTTTCCGCTACTGGTCCTTTGAACTGCTCAAAATTTCCACTACCGATTCGCCAGAACCTGTGAGAACCTGCTGGATTTCACCCCTGCTTTGCTCGCTTGCACGCGGCTTAGAAAACGTGGCTAAATACGATGGCATAGCATTGGGGAGGGTGAGCGGGCCCACCTGCAAGTTGCCACTACCAGTTCGCTCGAACCGGTCTGGACCGGTTGAATACCACCACCATTCTTAAGGCCAGATGTGACGCTTTAGATGTAGCAGGTTGAGGAGCTGGTTGGTGGGGAACAGCTGTCCTCCTTCCCAATTAACGAAAAAGGATTTCAGTCTCCGGGAAGCCTTTCTCCCAAAACCCAACTCTTAATGGATGGCTAGGCTGATCCTGAAATCGGCAGGAAGCAACCATGAGGTTTGTTTATATGACAGTGGCTTGCCCTGTTGGTGTCGGTGGGAGTGTTTCAACACCCGGAGACAACTGTAAGGCCAAGATCTATACTAGAACAACAAGGAGGAAACAATACCCCAGTCAAGGAACCACCGACTTAGACAACCGAAGAAGCAAACAACAGCCCAATCAAGGAAGCCCCAAGAAGGTTCCCACCAACATGGACCCAGCAAACCACTTGGATATAAGGAAGCAAACCAAACCTCATTCCCTTCTAGCACGGATGATGTTCCCTGTCTCCTTCCTTCCTTCCTTCCTTCCTTCCTTCCTTCCTTCCTTCCTTCCTTCCTTCCTTCCTTCCTTCCTTCCTTCCTTCCTTCCTTCCTTCCTTCCTTCCTTCCCTTCTTTTCTTCTATTTCTTCCTTCCTTCCCCTTCCCCTCTTCCTTCCTTTTCCCCTTCTCCCTTTTATTCCCCCTTCCCCTTCCTCTATCTCCCTCCCTCTTCTTCTCTCCCCCTTCCCCTTCCTCTCTCCCCTCCTTCCCCTCCCCTTTCTCTCCCTTCCTTTTCCCTTCCTTCCCTTCCCTTCCCTTCCCTTCCTCTCTCCCTCTTCTTCTTCTCTCCCTTTCCCTCTTCCTTCCTCTTCCCCTTTCTCTCCCCTTCCTCTTCCTCTCTTCCTCTCTTCCTCTGTCCCTTCCCTTTTTCCCTTCCCTTCTTCTCTCCCTCTTCCCCTTCTTCTCTTCCCCTTCCTCCTTCCCCTTCCCCTCCCCCTTCCTCTCTCCCTTCCCCTTCCCTTTTTCCCACTTCCTCTCTCCCTTCCCCTTCCCTTCTTTTTTCTTCCTTCCCCTTCCCCTGTCTCTCCCTTTCCTCCCTTCCGCTCCCTCCAAGTTTTGGGACACAACTCCCAGCCATGCCAAGAAGCCGAAGATACACCTTTACTAATAAAATGAAAATGCCAACTCCCTCCCCCCCCAACCCGCATTTTTTTAGCAATAGATGCAATCTACATAGACTCCTGCAAAGCTTTTATTTTATTTATTTATTTATTTTATTAAATTTTTATACCGCCCTTCTCCCGAAGGACTCAGGGCGGTGTACAGCCAAAGATAAAACACAATATATATACAATTAAAACATTTAAAACCTAGCAAATTACAAAAAGGCTGATAATTAAAAATTTAGTTTTAAAATTTTAGAAATATTAATAAAAACCCGAATTAAAATTTAACACTATTAAGCCAGTCCCGCTTGAATAAATAGGTGTGTTTTTAGATCACGACGGAAGGTCCAAAGATCAGGCACTTGACGTAAGCCAGGGGGAAGTTTGTTCCAGAGCGTCGATGCTCCCACAGAGAAGGCCCTACTCCTGGGGGCCGCCAGCCGACACTGTTTGGCGGACGGCATCCTGAGGAGACCCTCTCTGTGAGAGCGTACGGGTCGGTGGAAGGCATAAGGTAACAGCAGGCAGTCTCATAAGTACCCGGGTCCTAAGCCATGGAGCGCTTTAAAGGTGGTAACCAAAATCTTGAAGTGCACCCGAAAAACCACAGGAAGCCAGTGCAAGCTACGGAGTAGTGGTGTTACGTGGGAGCCACGAGCGGCTCCCATTACCACTCACGCAGCCGCATTCTGGACTAACTGTAGCCTCCGGGTGCACCTCAAGGGCAGCCCCATGTAGAGAGCATTGCAGTAATCCAACCTAGATGTAACCAGAGCGTGAGTGACCGTGCATAAGGCATCCCGGTCAAGGAAGGGATGCAACTGGCGGACCAAGCGAACTTGGTAAAAGGCCCTCCTGGAGACGGCTGCCAGATGTTCATCAAAGGACAGCCGTCCATCCAGGAGGACGCCCAAGTTGCGAACCACCTCCTTTGGGGCCACTAACTCGCCCCCAACAGTTAGCCGCGGGTGCAGCTGACTGTACCGGGGTGCCAGCATCCACAGCCACTCCGTCTTGGAGGGATTGAGCTTGAGTCTGTTTCTCCCCATCCAGACTCGTACAGCTTCCAGGCACCGGGACAGCACTTCGACCGCTTCGTTGGGGTGGTCCGGGGTGGAAAAGTACAGCTGAGTATCATTAGCGTACAGATGATAACTCACCCCGAAACCACTGATGACCTCACCCAGCGACTTCATATAGATGTTGAACAGGGTAGGCGAGAGAATCGACCCCTGAGGCACCCCACAAGTGAGGCGCCTCGAGGACGACCTCTGCCCCCCCGTCAACACCGTCTGCGACCGATCAGAGAGATAGGAGGAGAACCACCGATAAACGGTGCCTCCCACTCCCACTCCCTCCAACCGTCGCAGCAGGATACCATGGTCGATGGTATCAAAAGCCGCTGAGAGATCTAATAGGACCAAGGCAGAGGAGCAACCCCTGTCCCTGGCCCTCCAGAGGTCATCCACCAATGCGACCAAAGCCGTTTCCGTGCTATAACCGGGTCGGAAGCCGGACTGGAACGAGTCTAGATAGACAGTTTCCTCCAGGTGCCGGGGGAGCTGCCATGCAACCACACTCTCTACAACCTTCGCCATAAAGCGAAGGTTGGAGACTGGACGATAATTTTCCAAAATAGCTGGGTCCAGGGAAGGCTTCTTGAGGACGGGTCTCACCACCGCCTCTTTCAAGGCGGCGGGGAAAACCCCTTCCACCAAAGAAGCATTTATAATCCCCTGGAGCCAGCCTCGTGTCACTTCCTGAGCAGCCAGCACTAACCAGGAAGGACACGGGTCCAGTAAACATGTAGTTGCATGCAACCTTCCCAGCAACCTGTCCACGTCCTCGAGAGCCACAGGATCAAATTCATCCCAAATAACACCAACAAGACGTGTCTCTGTCATCTCAGTTGGATCACCGCAATCTTGGTCCAAACTATCCCGAAGCTGAACGATTTTATCGTATAGATAACCGTTAAACTCCTCAGCTCGTCCCTGTAAGGGGTCATCCCGTCCCTCTTGATGAAGGAGGGAACGGGTCACCCGAAACTAGGCGGCCAGGTGGTTATCTGCCGATGCAATGAGGGTGGAAACGTAAGAACGTTTCGCCTCCTTCATTGCCACTAGGTAGGTCTTAGTAAAAGACCTCACTAGTGTCCGATCAGCCTCGGAATGGCTGGACCTCCAGGTGCTCTCTAGGCGTCTTCTCCGGCGTTTTATCTCTCTCAGCTCCTCGGAAAACCAGGGAGCCAATTGAGATCTACGCCAGGTCAGAGGCCGCAAAGGCACGACACGGTCCAAAGCCCCAGCCGCGGCCCGTCCCCAGGCCGCAACCAGTTCTTCAGTCGTGCCGTGGGTAAGATCCTCAGGAAACGGCCCAAGCTCCGTCAGGAACCTCTCCGGGTCCATCAGGCGCCTGGGACGGAACCAACGCATTGGTTCCGTCTCCCTGCGGTGGTGGGCGGCGGTCTGAAAGTCTAGGCGAAGAAGAAAATGATCTGACCATGACACCGGTTCCTTCACTATATCTCCTAAAACCAGATCATTAACCCACTGACCAGAGATAAAAATCAAGTCTAGCGCACCTCCCCTGATGTGTGTAGGGCCATCAGTTACTTGAATCAGGTCCAAGGCCGTCATGGAGGCCTGGAACTCCTGAACCACCGTTGATGACAAGCCAGCCGATGGCAAGTTAAAATCCCCCAAGACCAGAAGTCTGGGAATCTCAACCGCCACGCCAGCAAGCACCTCTAGTAGCTCAGGTAGGGCTGTAGTCACGCAGCAAGGAGCCAGGTACGTGATCAACAGCCCCATCTGATTCCGGTGGCCCCACTTCACAAGGAGGGATTCACAACCAGCTATCTGAGGAACAGTGGACTCCCTCGGCTCCAGACTTTCTTTAATCACAACCGCCACCCCCCCACCCCTACCTTGGGCCCTCGGCTGATGAAATGCCCGGAAACCCGGAGGGCACAGTTCAACCAGGGGTACACCCCCTTCTGTGCCCAACCAGGTCTCCATAATTCCCATAAAGTCCGCGGACTCCCTCTGAATAAGGTCACAAATCAGGGGACCCTTATTGACCATGGACCGGGCATTACAAAGCATCAGCCAAAGACCCAAACTCTGAGGGTCTTGACCATCCGGGGAACGAGTAAGGACTGGGGGGCCGGAGCACGTGATCGCTTTTAAACATCAAACACGTGCTCCCAAAGAACGATATGGCCCCCTGCCTCCGCCATATCTGCCTCTCCCACTTACCGTACAGATGGAAAAACACTCTCTGCTCTGCACAATCCCCTCCCCCCCTGTCTTTTGATTCAGTAGTACACGATAAACTTCTCCTCAAACTAAAATCCTATGGCATTTCGGGACCTCTTCACAGTTGGATAAATGCCTTCCTGTCAAACAGACAACAAGTGGTCAAAATTGGCAACGCTCTATCTAATCCTGTTCCTGTCAAAAGTGGCGTTCCCCAAGGCAGCGTTCTTGGACCAGCGCTCTTCATACTATACATAAATGATCTCTGTGACCTCATCTCAAGTTATTGTGTTCTCTTTGCTGACGATGTCAAACTATTTAATACCTCTAATAATACTTCTACCCTTCAAGAAGACCTCAACTTAATTTCCGATTGGTCTAAAACTTGGCAACTCCAAATCTCAACCAGCAAATGCTCAGTCTTACATATTGGAAATAAGAACCCTAACATCAAGTACAAACTTGATGGACATTACCTAACTGATGACCCCCATCCTGTCAAAGATCTTTGAGTTCTCATATCAAATGACCTTAATGCCAAAGCCCACTGCAACTACATAGCAAAAAAGGCCCTAAGAGTTCTAAACCTAATTTTACGCAGCTTCTTTTCTAAAAACTCTACACTACTAACTAGAGCATACAAAACATTTGCCAGACCTATTCTTGAATACAGCTCATCCGTCTGGAACCCATACCATATCTCTGACATAAATACAATATAAAGAGTCCAGAAATATTTTACTAGAAGAGTTCTTCACTCCTCCGAAAACAATAAAATACCTTATACCAACAGACTCGAAATCCTGGGATTAGAAAACTTACAACTCCGTCGACTTCGACATGACCTGTGTTTAACACACAAAATCATCTATTACAATATCCTTCCTATAAAAGACTACTTCAGCTTCAATCGCAATATTACAAGAGCAACAAATAGATTCAAGCTAAATGTCAACCGCTTCAAACTTGATTGCAGAAAATATGACTTCTGTAACAGAGTTGTTAATGCTTGGAACTCATTACCTGACTCCATAGTCTCTACTCAAAATCCCAAAATCTTCAACCAAAAACTGTCTACTATTGACCTCACCCCGTTCCTAAGAGGGCTATAAGGGGCGTGCATAAGAGCACAAAAGTGCCTACCGTTCCTGTCCTATTGTTCCCTTCATTATATCAAATTGATATAGTTGATGCATATTTTTTACTTATATATATATATTTTCTTCAAGATAAAAAAAAACAGTATACACAAGCATCAGCATAAATCAGCAAAATATCATCTAAGCATATATATCAGCAAAAGTATGTAATAATTGTATTAATTTGATATAATGAAAGGAAACATTAGGACAGGAACGGTAGGCACTTTTGTGCTCTTATGCACGCCCCTTATAGTCCTCTTAGGAAGGGGGTGAGGTCAATGGTAGACAGTTTTTGGTTAAAGCTTTTGGAAGTTTGAGAAGAGACCACAAAGTCAGGCAGTATGTTCCAAGCGTTAACAACTCTGTTACAGAAGTCATATTTTCTGCAATCAAGATTGAAGCGGTTAACATTAAGTTTGAATCTATTGTTTGCTCTTGTATTATTGCGATTGAAGCTGAAGTAGTCTTCGACAGGAAGGACATTGCAATAGATGATTCTGTGTGTTAAACACAGGTCTTGTCGGGAGTCGGCGGAGTTCTAAGTTTTCTAATCCCAGGATTTCAAGTCTGGTGGTGTAAGGTATTTTGTTGTTTTTGTTGTAAGGTATCTTGTTATGCTTGTTGCTTGGGGTGCCTAAAAATGCATCAACCTATCAGGAGGATGAAATGGCCATGGAGAGCCTGAATCCAGCTGAAAACTGGGGGGGGGAGGGAGGGAGATGGGGAGCCCTCCACGATGCTTCCTCCCTCCCCCGCTGGAAAAGGAGGTGAAAATTGGCACGTGAGGTTGACCCCTTCTGATCTGTGGCACCCAATTGTTATTCAAAGCCGTTAAGGGGCGCAGCTCAGAGCTTAAACTGCACCTCGGAGGAGACGCAAGTTTTTCATTTGTTCTCCAGCAAAGAATTTCAATTGTATATATTACGGGTCGGACTTCGGCTCGCGCTATTTATTTTACATGTCCTCTTCTACGGAACATTATTTAACTCCAACTTGTCTCTTCTGTATGAAGTCCATATGCCGAAGCTTAATTTTAAATGCCATTAAAAAGCACTTAACATTGAGAATATTTCAAATCTTGGCTCCTTTAGTAGCTTAGATGTCCGACGGTTTGGATAGGGCCGGGGAGGGTAAAAGAGAGAGGAAGCTGTTCTAACGTGGGTCTCATAAAAATCCTTGTGCAATCGCCCAGCGCTCTGTTTATAATTGTTCCGAACACACTTTATGTCTGGCCTGCCGTGTGCGCCTGAGTTTAGAAGAGTTTCCTAAAACTTAGTTTAAAAAAAAAAAAAAATAACAAAAACTGCAAAGGCGCAGACATCTTGACCTTAAAAATTAGGTACTGTATTGTTTTTTCTCCAGGTTTTTTTTCTTTCTATTCCACCCTTTTTCAGGGGAAGAGGGGGAGATTTACAGATTTAACAGATTTAATCTATTATTGTGTTACTCTTGAATCACAGAAAGCCCGCGTCTTAACTAGAAATAACATAACATAATAACAGAGTTGGAAGGGACCTTGGAGGTCATCTAGTCCAACCCCCTGTCCAAGCAGGAGACCCAACACCAGTGGTGGGATTCAGCCAGTTCGCACCACTTCGGGAGAACCGGTTGTTAACTTTCTGAGCAGTTTGGCAAACTGGTTGTTGGAAGAAATCATTAGGACAGAGAACCGGTTGTTAAATTATTTGAATCCCACCACTGCCCTACACCATTTCTGACCGATGGCAGCCCAGTCTCTTCTTGAAAGCTTCCAGTGATGAAGCTCCCACAACTTCCGAAGGCAACTTCTGTTCCATGGGTTGATGGTTCTCATTGTCAGGAAATTCCTCCTTATTTCTAGGCTGAATCTCTCCTTGGTCAGTTTTCATCCATTATTCCTTGACTGGCCTTCAGATGCTTCAGAAAATCCCTTCCTCTCCAATCTCTCTATTCTGCAAGGTGGGGATATGAAAGAAACTATACATGGCATAGGACCGGGATATCTTCGGGACCGCCTTCTGTTACCACATGCCTCCCACTGGCCGGTACGCTCCCATAGAGAGGGTCTTCTCAGGGTGCCATCAGCCAAACAGTGTAGGCTGGCGACCCCCAGGGGGAGAGCCTTCTCTGTGGGCGCATCTACCCTCTGGAACGAGCTTCCCCCAGGACTTCGACAACTTCCTGACCTCCGGACCTTTCGCCGCGAGCTGAAGACATATCTATTCTTTCGAGCAGGACTGGCTTAAATAGGGTTTTTAAATATGGATTTTATTGGGGTTTATTTTTTATATTTTGTATGGTATTTTAAATTTAGGCTATTTTGAATAAGTTTTTTAAAATGTGTTTTATTGTAATATATTGTACTATTTTATTTGCCTGTTCACCGCCCTGAGTCCTTCGGGAGAAGGGCGGTATAAAAATTAAATAATAATAATAATAATAATAATAATAATAATAATAATAATAATAATAATAATAATAATAATAATAATAATTATATTATTATAATTATTATTATTAATAATTAATATTATTATTATTATTATTATTATTATATAAATTATATTAGGCGGGCGGGGAATGCGGGGGGAGGGGGGTAGAGAAAGGGTGAAGATGGTGACCATAACTGTATGATCAAAGCCCTACTGCTCTTTAATGTGTGTCCCATGTGCATTGCACTAAAAAAAGGGGTGTGGCTTCAGTTGCAGGAGTTTTTTGACCTCCTGCCCCGATGGGCATCTTTACTTCTTACTAGTTGATATGAAAGTTGATGATGCAAAAAATTCTGGGAATGATAATTGCTATCAAGTCACAGAAAGTTGATCTGTAACCCAGTTTGTTTTTCAACGTGTCTAATATGGATTCTTCTTCTTGTTGTTCTTTTCTTCTGTTTTTCTTTTACTTTTTCTTCTTTTCTTCTTCATCTGTTTCTTCTTCTTTTACCTTTTCTTCTTTTCGTCACCTTTTTTCTTTTCTTCTTCTTCTTCTTCTTCTTCTCCTCCTCCTCCTCCTCCTCCTCCTTCTCCTCCTCCTCCTCCTCCTCCTCCTCCTCCTCCTCCTCCTCCTCCTCCTCTCCTCTCCTCTCCTCCCTCTCCTTCTCCATCCCCATCTCTTCCTCCTCCTTTTTTCCCTTCTCCTTCTTCCTTCTCTTACCTCTTCCCCCTTCTTCCTCCTTCCTCCCCATTTCCTTCCTCTTTCCTCCCTCCTCCTCCTCCTCCTCCTCCTCCCTCTCCTCTTCCATCCCCATCTCCTCCTCCTCCTCCTGTCCCTTCTTCCTCTTCCTCTCCATCTCTGCCCCCCCTCCCCTTCCTCCTTTCTTTCATCTTTTCCATAAGGAGGATGTTTCCAAGCTACAAAGTGAAAGTAACTGGGATGAATCCCAAGACTAAGTACATCTTGCTGATCGATATTGTTCCGGCAGACGATCATCGATACAAATTCTGTGACAACAAGTGGTAGGTGATGAACGCACGATGGTTTATTGATTTGCTTCTTTATTTTTTTAATCTCACCTTTATTACTTTTTATGAATAACTCAAGACAGTGAACACACGTGCAATACTCCTCCCTCTTTCCTCCAAAACAACAACCCTGTAGGGTAGGTAGGGCTGAATTCCTCTTGCACTGAAAATGAAAATACCTGACTCATGTCCGGTTCTTGCACTTATGACTGTCAGCATCTTCATAGTCACCTGATTAAAATCCAGGTGTTTGCCAACTCGGCAGATACTGATAGCCACTGCAGCCTGCAAAGGTCTTGTGGTCACCATTTGCAACCTTCCCAGCCAACTAAAGGTAGTCCTCGATTTACGACCATAATTGAGCCCAGGTTTTCTGTCGTTAAGTGAGACATTTCTTAAGTGAGCTTTGCCCCATTATACGACCTTTCGTGCCACTGTTGTTAAGTGAATCACCGCAGTCGATAAGTTAGTACCACGGTTGTTAAGTGAAGCCGGCTTCCCCGTAGATTTTGCTTATCAAAGATTGCAAAAGGGAGTCACATGGCCTTGGGGCACAGTAGAGGTGGGTTTTAGCAGGTTCTGACCAGTTCTGGAGAACCGGTAGCAGAAATTTTGAGCAGTTTGGAGAACCGGTAGTGAAAATTCTGACTGGCCCCGCCCCCATCTATTCTCTGCCTCCCGAGTCCCAGCTGATCGGGAGGAAATGGGGACTTTGCAGTAACCTTCCCCTGCCCACGCCCACCAAGCCACACCCACCAAGCCACACCCACAGAACCAGTAGTGAAAATTCTGACTGGCCCCGCCCCCATCTATTCTCTGCCTCCCGAGTCCCAGCTGATCGGGAGGAAATGGGGATTTTGCAGTATCCTTCCCCTGCCCACGCCCACCAAGCCACACCCACCAAGCCACACCCTGCCCACGCCCACCAAGCCATGCCATGCCCACCAAGCCACTCCCACCAAGCCATGCCACACCTACCAAGCCACACCCACGGAACTGGTAGTAAAAATTCTGACTGGCCCCGTCCCCATCTATTCCCTGCCTCCCGAGTCCCAGCTGATCGGGAGGAAATGGGGATTTTGCAGTATCCCTCCCCTGGAGTGGGGAGGGAATGGAGATTTTACAGTATCCCTCCCCTGCCATGCCCACCAAGCCTTGCCACACCCACCAAGCCACACCCACAGAACTGGTAGTAAAGATTTTTGAAACCTACCACTGGGGCACAGCAACGGTCATAAGTATGAACCAGTTGCCAAGCATCTGAGTTTTTCATCAGAGGGCTGCTACAAAGGCCGTAAGTGTGAAAAACGATCACCAGTCACCTTTTTCCAGTCTCGTTGTAACTTTGAACGGTCACTAAATGAACGATTGGAAGTAGAGGACTGCCTGTACTGACAAGGAGTCAACGGAGGAAGCTGGATTCACTTAACGACCATGTTGTTCACTTAACAACCGCAATTTAACAATCGTGGCAGAAAAGGTTGCAAAATTGACACCACTCCCTTAGTGGCAAAAATTCTGGACCCAGTTTGTAAGTTTGTAAGTTGTAAAGCCGAGTCCTCGACTTACGACCACAACTGAACCCAACATGTCTGCTGCTCAGCGAGACAGTTGTTCAGTGAGTTTTGCCCCATTTTATGACCATTCTTGCCACCGTTGTAAAGTGAATCACACTTTGTTAGTAACACTGGTTGTTAAGTGAATCTGGTTTCCCCATTGACTTTGCTCGTCAGAAGGTCGCAAAAGTGGATCACGTAACCCCGGAACACTGCAATCGTCCTAAGTATGATTCAGTTGCCAAGTGTCTGGATTTTGATCATGTGAATATGGGGATGCTGCAACAGCCTTAGGCATGAAAAATAGTCATAAGTCGCTTTTTTCCCCCCAGTGCTGTCGTAACTTTGAATGAGTGGCTGTAAGTCGGGGACTACTTTGGGGAAAGTGCTGCTCCCTACGAAAGTTTTGCATGACAAAAAAGGAAGCTGGGTTTATTGTCGAGGTTAGCTAGCTCAGGGGTCTCCAACCTTGGTCCTTTTAAGACTTGTGGACTTCAACTCCTAGAGTTCCTCAGCCAACTTTGCTGGGTGAGGGACTCTGGGAGTTGAAGTCCACAAGTCTTAAAGGGACCAAGGTTGGAGAGCCCTGAGCTAGCTAGCCACCTTGCTCAATTGATAAAAAGAGGCTGGGAAATTTATAGAACAGTGATGGCTAACCTTTCTGCCGTCGGGTGCCAAAAGCTGGGGGGGGGAGCGTGGGAGGGTGTCGCGTGTGCACGTGCCCACACCCATAATTCAATGGGGCCCGTGTCCCCCCATGCTCCTTCCCGCTTTTGGCACACGACGGGAAAAAGGTTACCGGTGAACCCAGTAGGCCCGTTTTTTGCCCTCCAGAGCCTTTCTTGGAGCCTGGGGAGGGCGAAAACGGCCTTCCACACACCCTTGGAGGCCCTCTGGAGGCCGGAAACGGCCCATTTCCTGACTTCCGGTGGGCCCAGAAGGCCCCAAAATCGGCTGGCGTGCAAATGCATGCTGGAGCTGAGCTAGGGCAACACTCGCGTGCCCACAGATATGGCTCCATGTGCCACAAGTTCGCCATCATGGTTATAGAATATAGAATAACAGAGTTGGAGGTCTTCTAATCCAGGGGTCTCCAACCCTGGTCCCTTTAAGACTTGTGGACTTCAACTCCCAGAGTTCCTCAGCCACAAGTCCACAAGTCTTTTTTTTTTTTTGTTTTTTGCAAAAAAAATTTATTTTTCCATAATAATTCCCACAATTTGACCAGTGTACAATACAATCACTTATCCAACAATCAGTCCTATACTCAAATTATACTCAGTCAGGGCTGCTCAACTGCCACTCCCCCCTTTAATCCTTTCTTCCCTTCTCATCCTTCTTAAACTTCCCCCACCACCTTCTCCTCGCTTTCCTACTTCCCCTCCTCTTTCCCACTTCTCACTACCATTCTTTCTAACCCTCTATCTTCTCCTTCTTCTCCTCCTCCTATCCTTTCTTCTCCCTCCCTTCTTTCCTCCCTACCCACCTACCTACCTACTTTCTTCCTTCTTTACTCCTCTTTCCTTACCCTTTCCTTCGGGAGTGTTTGCCGAGCAGTCCCGACATTACACCATTCCAACTTGTTTAATTCTACCATTATTCCTGTACAATGGCAACCAATCAATTTATAGTCTTCCCTTCCCGCCTCCTTCCCCGAGACTTCCCAGAACAGAATACAGGGTATTGTAACTAACAAACATAATCTAAAATATAACATAAAACATATTCCATTTCACACCATCACACTATCAATTCCCTTCTTTCTTAAACTAATACATAATAATTCCTAACTTCACTCAAAAACTAATTGATATTTTTTAATCTGATACTTATTTTGAATATAATCAATCCACTTCCTCCATTCCAGTATATATTTTTCTTGTGTACAGTCTTTCAAGTAGGCAGAAATTTTTGCCATTTCTGCTAAATTTGATACTTTACTAATCCATTCTCCAATTGTAGGTAAGTCTTCTTTCTTCCAATATTGTGCAATCAATAATCTTGCAGCAGTTATTAAATTCAGAATCAGTTTTGTCTCTATAACAGTGCAATCTGAGATTATTCCTAATAAAAAGAACTGTGGAACAAACTTGATCTTCTTTTTCAAAATGTTCTGCATAATCCACCATATTTTAATCCAAAAGGCTTTAACTTTTTTGCAAGTCCACCATATATGATAATAGGTAGCATCCTCACAATCACATCTCCAACATTTTGCTTTCACATTTGGATACAAGTCTTAAAGGGACCAAGGTTGGAGAGCCCTGTTCTAGTCCCAACTCTGTGCTTTCATTTCATTTCATTTCTTGTATCGTTTTGAACATAGGATGGTGGCAGGAAAAGCTGAACCTGCAATGCCCGGACGGTTATATGTTCACCCTGACTCTCCAGCGACGGGAACTCATTGGATGCGTCAACTTGTGTCTTTCCAGAAGCTAAAACTCACCAACAACCACTTGGATCCGTTCGGACACGTAAGAGAAATTTTTAAGGTTTCTCCTAGCCTCGCTCTATAAATACTGCCACCCGATCCCCAGGTGACTAGAGGAAGCTACCAAGGATGTCACCTACCTGGTAATAAGGTCCCTGCAAAAATGATATCATTTCCGCCATGCAGATTTACAGATTAACGGAGTTGGAAGGGACCTGGTAGGTCATCTAGTCCAACCCCCCCTGCCCAGCAGATCCTACACCATTTCTGACAGATGGCAGTCCAGTCTTGTCGTGTCCCACTCCTCCGCTGACGGCCGGGTCAGGGAAATCCGAATCAGGCGTGCCTCTGCAGCTCTGCCAAAGTCCTAGCAAAGTCCTCAGGGCAGGCAGGAGACCAGAAAGTGACTTCAGCAAGATATGTTTAGACTTTGCCTGACTCAGAGACTGCCAGAAAGCAGGTCCTTTATATAGGCCATGGGGTGTGGCTCCATGACTCAGCACTTATCCAGGCCTGCCCCTCCCTTCCTTCTGTTTCCTCTGTCTATCACGTGAGGGTCACTCCAGTCTGCAGCTGTTGGCAATTGACCTCCCTCAGGCTCACATGCTGTGGAGGAGGGGGAGGGGTCTAGTTGCTCCGTTTGCCTGGGCATGGAGCCAGAGCTGGGGGCTGGAGATACTTCCTCCTCTTCAGCCTGTCTGGGCATGGAGCCAGGGCTGGGGCCGGGAGGCATACTAGGACATTCCTCCGTGTTCGGAAGCAGATAAGAAGGCCCCGGCTGTGGTGAGATCGGACGAGACACAACAAGTCTGTTCTTGAAAGCCTCCAGTGATGAAGCTCCCACAACTTCTGAAGGCAACTTCTGTTCCATGGGTTGATTGTTCTCACTGTCAGAAAATACCTCCTTATTTCTAGGTTGAATCTCTCCTTGATCAGTTTCCAGCCATTATTCCTTGTCTGGCCTTCGGGTGCTTTGGAAAATAGCTTGACTCCCTTCCTCCTCTCTGTGGCAGCCCCTCAAATATTGGAACTCTGCTATCAATCAGCATAAAGCCGGAAGGGATCTTGGAGGTCTTCTAGTCCAACCCTCTGCTGTAGGTACAGACCCTGTAACATTTCAGGCAGGTGGCTGTCCGGTCTTTTCTTAAAAACCTCCAGTGCTGAAGCAACCACAACTTCTGGAGGCAAACTGTTCCACTGGTTAATTGTCCTCACTGTTAAGGACGTTTCTCCTTAATTCCAGGTTGTTTCTCTCTTTGGTTAGTTTCCATCCATTGTTTCTTGTCTTGTCGTTCGGACGGAGGTGAGGAGGACATAACACCTTCTGATGCTTTGGAAAATAAGTTGAGTGGTAGCCCCTCAAATACTGGAATGCTGCTATCCCCCCTAGTCAGTGGTGGGATTCCAATAATTTAACAACTGGTTCTCTGCCCTAATGATTTCTTCCAACAACCAGTTTGCCAAACTGCTCAGAAAGTTAACAACCGGTTCTCCCGAAGTGGTGCGAACTGGCTGAATCCCTCCACTGCCCCTAATCCTTCTTTTCTCTAGACTGGCCATACCCAATTCTTGCAACCGTTCTCCATGTGTTTTAGCCTCCAGGCCTTTAATCATCGTAGTTGCTCTTCTCTGCACTTTTCCAAAGTCTTTTTTGTAATGTTGGTGACCAAAACTGAATACACTATTCCAGGTGTGGCCATACTAAGAATTTACAAAGCGGTAGTAATAACTTTATTATTTTTTTATTTTTTTATTATTTATTTATTTTGTCACAATAGTATATATAAGCATAAGTATGAAATAACTATATGATATATAAGCATATATATAAGCATAAGTATGTAATAACTATATGAATTGGATACAATGAAAGGGAACATTAGGACAGGAACGGTAGGCACGCTTGTGCTCTTATGCACGCCCCTTACAGACCTCTTAGGAATGGGGTGAGGTCCCATAGTAGACAGTTTTTGGTTAAAGCTTTTGGGATTATGAGAAGAGACCACAGAGTCAGGTAGTGTGTTCCAAGTATTAATAACTGTTACATAAGTCATATTTTCTGCAATCAAGATTGAAGCGGTTAACATTAAATTTAAATCTATTGTGTGCTCATGTATTGTTGCGATTGAAGCTGAAGTAGTCTTCAACAGGAAGGACATTGTAATAGATGATTCTATGAGTTAAACTCAGGTCATGTCGAAGGCGGCGGAATTCTAAGTTTTCTAAACCCAGGATTTCAAGTCTGGTGGCATAAGGTATTTTGTTGTAATCAGAGGAGTGAAGAACTCTTGTAAAATATTTCTGGACACGCTCAATTGTATTAATGTCTGAAATGAGGTGTGGGTTCCAGACAGGCAAGCTGTATTCAAGAATTGGTCTAGCAAATGTTTTATATGCTCTGGTTAGTAGTGTAGTTGTCGTGTCCCACTCCTCCGCTGACGGCCGGGTCAGGGAAATCCGAATCAGGCTTGCCTCTGCAGCTCTGCCCAAAGTCCTAGCAAAGTCCTCAGAGCAGGCAGGAGACCAGAAAGTGACTTCAGCAAGATAAGTTCGACTTTGCCTGACTCAGAGACTGCCAGAAAGCAGATCCTTTATATAGGCATGGGGTGTGGCTCCATGACTCAGCACTCATTAAGGCCTGCCCCTCCCTTCCTTCTGTTGCCTCCGCCTATCCAGTCTTCTGATGCGAGGGTCACTCCAATCAGCAGCTGTTGGAAATAAACTTTCCTCAGGCTCACATGCTGTGGAGGAGGGGGAGGGGTCTAGTTGCTCCGTTTGCCTGGGCATGGAGCCAGGGCTGGGGCCGGGGGGTGCTCCCTCCTCTGCAGCCTGCTTGGGAATGGATCCAGGGCTGGGGCCGGGAGATGCCCCCTCCTCAGCCTGTCTGGGCATGGAGCCAGGGCTGGGGCCGGGAGGACATTCTTCAGCGTTCGGAAGCAGATAAGCAGACCCCGGCTGCGGTGAGAGCGGGCAAGACACAACAGTAGTGTTTCTGGAGAAGAAGCTATGCAAGATTAAGTTTACAACTCTTAAAGGCTTTTTTGCGATGTAGTTGCAGTGGGCTTTGGCACTTAGATCATTTGATATGAAAACTCCAAGGTCTTTAACGGGGTGGGGGTCATCTACAAGGTAATGTCCATCGAGCTTGTATTTAGTGTTCAGATTCTTTTTTCCAATGTGTAAGACAGAGCATTTGCTGGTTGAGATTTGGAGTTACCAAATCTTCACATGAGTTTTATTTATTTATTTATTTATTTATTTTTCATATTTGTATACCGCCCTATCTCCCTAGGGACTCAGGGCGGTTCACAGGCAATTAAAAATATATATAAATACAAGCTAAAATGACAGTTAAAAAACTTATTCTATAGCCCATTATTAAGTTTGGTTTTTTATGCCTCTGTATACACAACCGAGGATTGTTATTAGCTTATTTGGATGCTGCTACACACTGCTGGTTTATGTTGATAGCTGTCTATGGATATTCTCAGTCACCCAGGTCATGGTTGTCCCAAAGCAGAGGTGGATTTCAGCAGGTTCTGACCAGTTCTGGAGAACCGGTAGCGGAAATTTTGAGTGGTTTAGAGAACCAGTAGTAAGAATTCTGACTGGCCCCACCCCCATCTGCCTCCTGAGTCCCAGCTGATTGGGAGGAAATGGGGATTTTGCAGTAACCTTCCCCTGCCACGCCCACCTAGCCACGCCCAC
The DNA here is from genome assembly GCF_028640845.1 of Ahaetulla prasina. Lineage (NCBI taxonomy): Eukaryota > Metazoa > Chordata > Lepidosauria > Squamata > Colubridae > Ahaetulla > Ahaetulla prasina. Next base: position 8,039,356 of record NC_080539.1, read on the forward strand.
CTAGCCATGCCACGCCCACCTAGCCACACCCACAGAACCGGTAGTAAAAATTCTGACTGGCCCCGCCCCCATCTATTCTCTGCCTCCCGAGTCCCAGCTGGTCGGGAGGAAATGGGGATTTTACAGTATCCTTCCCCTGCCATGCCCACCAAGCCACGCCCACCAAGCCAAGCCACGCCCACCAAGCCACACCCACATAACTGGTAGTAAAAATTCTGAGTGGCCCCGCCCCCATCTATTCTCTGCCTCCCGAGTCCCAGCTGATTGGGAGGAAATGGGGATTTTGCAGTAACCTTCCCCTGCCACATCCACCAAGCCACACGCACCAAGCCACGCCCACCAAGCCACATCCACACAACCGGTGGTAAAAAATGTTTAAACCCACCACTGTCCCAAAGGTTTTGTTTTTTTTAGGAGACAACTGGACTTTCTGGTTTGTCTTTGAAGACTTCTCGCTTCTCATCCAAGAAGTGAAATGTCTTCAAAGAAAAACAAAAATATCCACTTGCCTCTTGAAAAAAAAAAATGCACCTTTGCAACATTATGTTGATAATTGTGTTCCAATGCCTAAGGGGCTGCCATAAAGAAGAGGGGGGTCAAACCAGGGGTGAAATCCAGCAGGTTCTGACAGGTTCTGGAGAACCAGCAGCGGAAATTTTGAGTAGTTCGGAGAACCGGCAAATACCAGCTCTGGCTGGCCCCAGGAGCGGGGTGGGAATGGGGATTTTGCAGTATCCTTCCCCTGCCATGCCCACCAAGCCACACCCACCAAGCCACACCCACAGAACCGTAGTAAAAAAAATTGGATTTCACCACTGGGTCAAAGTATTCTACAAAGCACTAGAGGGCAGGACAAGAAGCAATGGATGGAAACTAATCAAGCAGAGAAACAACCTCGAATTAAGGCAGGGGTCTCCAACCTTGGTCCCTTTAAGACTTGGGGACTTCAACTCCCAGAGTTCCTCAGCCAGCTTTGCTGGTTGAGGGACTCTGGGAGTTGAAGTCCACAAGTCTTAAAGGGACCAAGGTTGGAGACCCCTGAATTAAGGAGAAACTTCCTAAAAGTGGGGACAATTAACCCATGGAACAGCTTGCCTATAGAAGTTCCGGGTGCTTCATCTCTGGAGGTTTTTAAGAATAGATTGGACAACCATTTGTCTGCAGTGGTATAGGTCTCTTGCTTGAGCAGGGGGTTAGACTAGAAGACCTCCAAGGTCCCTTCCAACTCTGTTATTCTGTTATTGTGTTACTCTTCAATCACAGAAAGCCCGTGTCTTAACTAGAAATAGAAATAGAATAACAGAGTTGGAAGGGACCTTGGAGGTCTTCTAGTCCAACCCTCTGCTTAGGCAGGAAACCCTGCACCACTTCAGACAAATGGTTATCCAACATCTTCTTAAAACTTCCAGTGTTGGAGCATTTACAACTTCTGGAGGCAAGTCGTTCCACTGGTTAATTGTTCTCACTGTCAGGAAATTTTTCCTTAATTCTAGGTTGCTTCTCTCCTTGATTAGTTTCCACCCATTGTTTCTTGTCCTGCCCTCAGGTGCTTTGGAATAGCTTGACTCCCTCTTCTTCGGGGCAGCCCCTGAGATATTGGAAGACTGCTATCATGTCTCCCCTAGTCCTTCTTTTCATTAAACTAGACATACCCAGTTCCTGCAACTGTTCTTCATATGTTTTAGCCTCTAGTCTTAGAATCATCTGTTCATAGATATTCATCCAGACGTTCATCCAGTCATAGAATCATCTGTTACAACGTCCTTCCTGTCGAAGACTACTTCAGCTTCAATTGCAACAATACACGAGCACACAATAGATTTAAGCTTAATGTGAACCGCTCCAATCTTGATTGCAGAAAATATGACTTCAGTAACAGAGTTGTTAATGCCTGGAATGCACTACCAGACTCTGTGGTCTCTTCCCAAAATCCCAAAAGCTTTAACCAAAAACTATCTACTATTGACCTCACCCCATTCCTAAGAGGTCTGTAAGGGGCGTGCATAAGAGCACCAACGTGCCTACTGTTCCTGTCCTAATGTTCCCTTTGATTGTATCCAATTTCATATAGTTATTACATACTTATGATTATATTTATGCTTATATATCATATATTTATTTCATGCTTATCCTTTTATATACTGTTGTGACAAATAAATAAATAAATAAATATTTTTTTTTAAACTAATCAAATTAATTCTGCCAGTTAATGCTTCTGGAGATATTTATAAAACCCAGTAAGGTTTCCCTTGATGAAGGACCTTTGGGTACCAAATAGGAGAAGCTAGAAGATGTTTTAAGTGCTACACACTTCTCTTTTCTTTTGGTCAAATCCCGAACTGCAGTGAAAGAGTTAAAAGTAACCCTCATGTTTGAGGCTTAGAAAAAAAACTAGCTTCCCATTCTCCCACAAAGAGGAAGGGGCGAGATGTCATCTGGAAACTGTCATCAATAAAAACTGCATTTCGGAGGGTACAGGATGCAGTGGCTTCGGTGGGTAAGGTTATACATTGCAACCAGATTTCAAAAAAAAAAGGGGGGGCCATTAAAAAGCTGATCCCCACCTAATGGACAGGCTCATCAATTCGACAGAGATAGCGCTTCTGCAAGGTTTTCTAACCTTGCAACCGGACTCCATCGAGTGAGGAGGTCAGCTGAAGATGAAAGATACTGAAATGGAGAAAGGTCTCTTCCTGGATGCTTTTTTCCCTCCAATGACAATTTGAATTCTCTCCAAGGTCAAATAATCCTATTTATTCACACACATGCTATGAAGACCTACAGTAACTTTCTGCCAAAGGCGCTAATGTAGGACCTGATTTTTTTTGAATTTATATCCCGCCCTTCTCCGAAGACTCAGGGCGGCTTACATTGTGTTAAGCAGTAGTCTTCATCCATTTGTATATTATATACAAAGTCAACTTTTATTGCCCCCCAACAATCTGGGTCCTCATTTTTACCTACCTTATAAAGGATGGAAGGCTGAGTCAACCTTGGGCCTGGTGGGACTTGAACTTGCAGTAATTGCAAGCAGCTGTGTTAATAACAGATTGCTTAGTCTGTTGAGCCACCAGAGGCCCTGATGAAAGGAAAGAGAAGAGAACAGCCAGCAATGAAGTGGATAGAATCAATTTTTCAATGCTTAGACGCTTGAGAACAAGTGGACTTCAACTCCTAGAATTTCCCCAGCCAGCCAGGAGTTACAGCAGGGGTGTCAAACTCAGGGCCCAGGGGCCAGATCCGGCCCACGGGGTGTTTAGATCTGGCCCGCGGGGCCCAGGGGTGGGTTCTACTTACCTTTACTACCGGTTCGCATCGTGCCCGCGTGCTCTTCTGCACAGTGGTTGGGATTCAAATAATTTAACAACCGGTTCTCTGCTCTAATGATCAGCTGGGTAGGCGTGGCTTGGTGGTCATGTGACCGTGTGGGCGTGGCCAACTCAACATCACTCACGTCGATGGGCGCTTCGCCTTGGCTGTTACAATGTAATAAGGGTTAACCGGAGAGGCAGTTTCTGTAAGCAGGGCAATCAAGATTAGGCTAGAAACACCACCAGAATGTTTCCTTCCTGCCTTCCTTACAGGATTAGCCCTGGGAGAGAAAAAAACAAAATAAGATTTCTTCCAACAACCGGTTCTCCGAACTGCTTAGAAAGTTAACAACCGGTTCTCCCGAATAGGTGTGAACTGGCTGAATCCCACCACTGCTTCTGCGCATGTGCAGAATAGTTTGGATGATGTTTGGGTCAGTGGGCGGAGCCTCCTGCCGGTTTTATTACCGGTTCTATAGAACCGGTCCGAACCAGGGGCAATCCACTGCTACTGGGGCTGCCCTGGAAACAGCGAAGGACCAGCCCACAGTCCCTCTGTCAGCGAAAACGGAGGTCGGGAGGGCTGTGTGTGGCCCTCCTGAGCTCCGTTTTCACTAACAGAGGGTTGCAGGAGGCTGTCGCAGCCGAAAACGGAGCTCGGAAGCCCGTTTTCACTAACAGAGCGCTCAGGCCACCACAGGAACACACACCCCCACGACATGAGTGACGTTGAGTTGGCCATGCCCACCCTGGCCACGCCCACCCTGGTCCCCCAAGGTCAAACACAACCCTGATACGGGCCTCAATGAAATCGAGTTTGACACCTCTAGCGACAGTAATAACGGATGCATCATTTAAGGACCAAGTTGGTAGATCATCCTCCTGCCTAAGGTGGGACTAGAACTCACAGTCTCCTGGTGATTGGTGCAAAGTCACCCAGCCAGCGTTCATATCTAAGATAGGACTAGAACTCGCCGTCTCCTGGTGATTGGCCCAAAGTCAATCCAGCCAGCTTTCATATCTAAGATAGGACTAGAACTCGCCGTCTCCTCATGATTGGCCCAAAGTCACCCAGCCAGCGTTCATATCTAAGATAGGACTAGAACTCGCCGTCTCCTGGTGATTGGCCCAAAGTTACCCAGCCAGCTTTCATATCTAAGGTAGGACTAGAACTCGCCGTCTCCTGGTGATTGGCCCAAAGTCACCCAGCCAGCGTTCATATCTAAGATAGGACTAGAACTCGCCGTCTCCTGGTGATTGGCCCAAAGTCACCCAGCCAGCTTTCATATCTAAGATAGGACTAGAACTCGCCGTCTCCTGGTGATTGGCCCAAAGTCACCCAGCCAGCTTTCATATCTAAGATAGGACTAGAACTCGCTGTCTCCTCGTGATTGGCCCAAAGTCACCCAGCCAGCTTTCATGTCCGAGACAGGACTAGAACTCACTGCCTCCTAGTTTCTAGTCTGGTGCCTTTACCACTAGACTCAACTGGATTTCAGGACCGCACCAATCCCAGAGCAACACAAGCACCTCTTCGGAATCAAAGCCAGCCTATTCAATGGTTTTAAAGTTTTGCTCTGCTCCAATTGATTTCTTGAGATTCTCAGTCATCCAGGTCATGGTTGTTGTGACCCAGGTTCCTGGACCCGGACTCCTGGACTCGGATGATTCAGAAAGTGAGGGAGAAGACCTGGCCAGCCCTGCTTCTCTTGAGCCCTTTCCCTCCCTGGCACCCACTCAAAGGGAGGAGGAGGGGCCGGCAAAGCCTGATTCTCGGGAGCCTCCTTCTGATTTGGCAACGCCCCAAGAACAGTTTTGGAGTGATGCAAGATTACGCAGGCGTGATCGGCGTGCGCAGCAGCGAAAGAGTTGGGACAAAGCCAAGTCATAATTGTCATGCAGTGACATCTGCAGAGACTATAAATAGGAGGCGGGACTTCCTGGTTTTTTGTCTTGGACAAAGCAATGAATTTGGGCGGGCAATCTGTATCAACGGAGGGAAGAATCTATTCGTGAGTAATTCTGGCCTTATCTATAATTTCCTCGTTATCTCCAGAAACTTGGCAGGCCCGTGGGTAGACGTGGCCAGGACATGTATCTATGTAAATAAAAGGAGAAAAGGAGGCCTCTGACTGACTCTTTGCTGGGAGTATTAGGGGGAGGGAAACAGAACAATGGTTGTCTCAAAGGTGCTTTTTCAAAAGGCACCTGGTGGACTTTCTTTGGTTTTTTTTTTCTTTGAAGGCGTTTCGCTTCTCATCCAAGAAGCTTCCTCAGTTCTTCCTCGAAGAACGTCTTCGAGGAAAAACAAAGGAAGTCCAGTTGCTTCTTTACAAAGCACCTTCAGGACATTCAACAGAACAGGCCCTTATTGGTAATTCTCTTTTTTTTTCTCCTTCTCCTTTTCCTCCCACAGATCATCCTCAATTCCATGCACAAATACCAACCCAGGTTGCACATTGTGAAAGCGGACGAAAACAACGCATTTGGGTCAAAGAACACCGCATTTTGCACTCACGTGTTCCCAGAAACTGCCTTTATATCCGTGACATCCTACCAAAATCACAAGGTACGTCTGCATTCCTTTTTTTTTTTTTGCTTTGTGAATTTGATACATAGAATAATAGAATAACAGAGTTGGAAGGGACCTTGGAGGTCATCTAGTCCAACCCCCTGCTCAGGCAGGAAACCCTACACCACTTCAGACAAATAGCTGTCCAGTTTCTTCTTAAAAACTTCCAGTGTTAGAGCATTCAGAACTTCTGGTGGCAAGGCATTCTACTGATTAATTGTTCCAACTGTCTCCTGTGTTCTAGGTTGCTTCTCTCCTTGATTCTTGTCCTGCCTTAATCACTAGGTCAAACTGGCATTTATGTTTATAAAAAAAGACAATGACAATCAAAAGGCAGAAAATCCTTAACCCACTTAAAACACATACAATATGAGCTTTATAAGAACAAAGGAATAGCAGGAATTAGAATAGAATAGAATAGAATAGAATAGAATAGAATAATGGAGTTGGAAGGACCTTAGAGGTCTTCTAGTCCAACCCCCTGCTCAGGCCTGAAACCCTACACCATGTCAGACAAATGGTTATCCAACATCTTCTTAAAAACTTCTAGTGTTGGAGCATTCACAACCTCTGGAGGTAAGTTGTTCCACTGGTTAATTGTTCTCACTGTCAGGAAATTCCTCCTTTGTTCTAGGTTGCTTCTCTCCTTGATTATATGTCAAGTTAGAATTAGAATTAGAATAGAATAGAGCTGGAAGGGACCTTAGAGGTTTTCTAGTCCAACCTCTGCTTAGGCAGGAAATTCTACACCACTTCAGACAAATGATTATCCAACATCTTCTTCAAAACTTCCAGTGTTGGAGCATCCACAACTTCTGGAGGCAAGTTGTTCCATTGGTTAATTGTTCTAACTGTCAGGAAAATAAACATGATGACGCAAAATAAACATGAACAAGGTAAAAAAAGTTTTAGAACGTCGATTAAATCTGAAGCGATCAATTCTGCTTTATCCCAGCAAGCTCATGTGAATTGTGAATTATCACACTCAAAAATATTAAGTTTTTTTTCCACAACTGCCTTGCGGATTTCCACATGTGCAGGCTGTGTGCAGTCCAGAAATTAATTATAGACAGTACAGTATATTTTTGCCCCTGTTTGTTCTGATCTTATTTATGCATTGCATTTTTAATGGGATAGTATTGGGAGAAAATTAAACGAAAGCAACAATTTCTCTCTCTCTCTCTCTCTCTCTCTCTCTCTCTCTCTCTCTCTCCCTCCCTCCCTTTCTTTCTCCATCCCTCCCTCTCTCTCTCTAGAGGGGGTTTTAAATAAACTCTTCGTGACTTCATAGAAAAAATTAGATTTTTTGGCAAATCTGGAGATATTGGCCATTCATTGTTGTGATATTCATTTCAGGCTAGGCTACAGTGTTGGGATTTACTGCTGAGCTTCCCTAACCAATTATTAATCGGGTCTGATACTGTTTAGGTTTTATTTCCCCCAAAATGTTGAGGAAATCAAACCTGCTCTCAAAAGGTTGAAAATTAACTGCTGAATAGTCCTAGGATTCTCTGTATTGGGGAACATTCTCCAGAAATTATTCTATTTGTTATTGTTCTTATTGTTTTTAATGTTGTGCACTGCCTAGAATAGTGTTCCTTAATGTTGGTGACTTAAAGATGGGAGGACTTCAACTCCCAGAATCCTTTAGTCAGAAGGCCACTCTAGGCCAGTCTTCCTCAACCTTGGCAACCTTCAGGTGGGTGGACTTCAACTCCTAGAATTCCCTAGCCAGCCATATTGCGGATTTTTAATGCTGTAACCTGCCCTGATTCACCTATCTGTGAATTGGGCCAGCCATATAAATTTCTTTAATCAATACATATATAAAACCTCTTGCAGTTTGAACATGAAGGAAAAGTGGAGCCTTTTGTAAGGTGCAAGGAAGGCGTCGGAAGTGGAATATTAGGAATTTAGAACAGAAGCCATTGGAAAAAGATTTGTCCCTTGTCCTTGTCCATAGATACCTTCCAGGTCAAAAAAGTCAAAATGGCAGCCAGAACTATGGGGTTCAAGCCCCACACTTCAAAGAGCTGCAGAACCTGGACCGCATCGTTGTAGCTGCCATCCTGAGTTTTTTGGCATAAGCAAAAGAGGGCGGGGCTTCAAGCATCTGGAGCAGGGGTCTCCAACCTTGGCAATTTTAAGCCTGGCGGACTTCAACTCCCAGAATCCCCCAGCCAGCAAAGCTGGCTGGGGAATTCTGGGAGTTGAAGTCCGCCAAGCTTAAAGTTGCCAAGGTTGAAGACCCCTGATCTGGAGGGACCAGGTGATTAAAACCCCACCCTCCCCAGGTGATCCAAGACCTGCCTTCTCCAGGTGGTTGAGGCCCTGCCTTCTCAGGTGACTGAAGCCCCGCCTTCTCCAGGTGATTGGGGGCCCATCCTCTCTGAGTGTTTGAAGCCCCACCCACTCGAGATGATTGGCGCCCTACCTTCTCCAGGTGACTGAATGCCTGCCTTTGCAGGTGATTGGACCCTGACCTCTTTCATTTGTGTCAAAACACTCAAGTCAGAAGTCACAACAATGTGGTCCAATCTTTGACTTTTTTGCCCTTTCCTGTGCTGCTTTCTTGAAATATTGTGGAAATTTGGCATAAAGTCGCATGAATCAAGGAATCAGGAGTCAGAAAAAAAAATTGGGAAAATGTTTGACCAATCAGGTTCCAGAGCTGGGCCTGAGGTGGCTTTCCTTCACTTTCACCTTGCATGATCCATCAAAAAAAAATAAATCCTTTTTTTATCCTTACAGATAGTCCTCGACTTACACCCAATCATTTAGTGACCATTCAAAGTTACAACAGTATTTGAAAAAGTGACTGGTTTTCATACTTATGTCCATGGCAACATCCCCATGGATAGTCACGTGATCAAAATTCAGGGGTTTAGCAACTGACTCATATTTATGACAGTCGCAGCGTCCCGCTGGTCACATGATGTCCCTTTTCTGACCTTCTGAGAAGCAAAGTCAACGGGGAAGCCAGATTCACTTAATGACCATGGGACTAACTTAACAGCTGCAGTGGTTCGCTTGAACGACGGTGGCAAGAAGGGTCATAAGAATGGGGGGCAAAACTCACTTAACAACTCTCTCGCGTAGCAGTGCAAATTTGGGGCTCATAAGTTGTGGTCGTAAATCGAGGACTACTGTAATTCTTGCTTTTTACTTCACGAGGCACCAAGTAGAGCCAAGGACAATGAAGAACGGGGGCAGGGGAGTGTGTTTTTCCATCCATAGAATAGAATAGAATAGAATAGAAATTAGGAATAGAACAGAATAGAATAGAATAGAATAGAATAGAATAGAATAGAATAGAATAGAATAGAATAGAATAGAATAGAATAGAATAGAATTTTTTATTGGCCAAATGTGATTGGACACACAAGGATTATGTCTTGGTGCATATGCTCTTCAGCATACATAAAAGAAAAGATACGTTCAGAATAGAATAGAATAGAATAGAATAGAATAGAATAGAATAGAATAGAATAGAATAGAATAGAATAGAATAGAATAGAAATTAGGAATGGAATGGAATGGAATGGAATAGAATAGAATAGAATAGAATAGAATAGAAATTAGGAATAGAACAGAACAGAACAGAATAGAATAGAATAGAATAGAATAGAATAGAATAGAATAGAATAGAATAGAATAGAATAGAATAGAATTTTTTATTGGCCAAATGTGATTGGACACACAAGGATTATGTCTTGGTGCATATGCTCTTCAGCATACATAAAAGAAAAGATACGTTCAGAATAGAATAGAATAGAATAGAATAGAATAGAATAGAATAGAATAGAATAGAATAGAATAGAATAGAATAGAAATTAGGAATAGAATAGAATAGAATAGAATAGAATAGAATAGAAATTAGGAATAGAATAGAATAGAATAGAATAGAATAGAATAGAATAGAATAGAATAGAATAGAATAGAATAGAAATTAGGAATAGAATAGAATAGAATAGAATAGAATAGAATTTTTTATTGGCCAAGTGTGATTGGACACACAAGGAATTTGTCTTTGGTGCATACACTCTCAGTGTACATAAAAGAAAAGATACCTTCATCAAGGTACAACACTTACAGCACTTAATGATAGCCATAGGGTACAAATTTAACACTTAATGATACAACACTTAATGATAGTCATAGGCTACAAATAAGCAATCAGGAAACAATCAATATCAGTATAAATCGTAAGGATACAAGCAACAAAGTTACAGTCATAAGTGGAAGGAGATGGGTGATGGGAACAATGAGAAGATTAATAGTAGTGCAGATTCAGTAAATAGATTGACAGTGTTGAGGGAATTATTTGTTTAGCAGAGTGATGGCCTTCAGGAAAAAACTGTTCTTGTGTCTAGTTGTTCTGGTGTGCAGTGCTCTATAGCATCATTTTGAGGATAGGAGTTGAAACAGTTTATGTCCAGGATGTGAGGGGTCTGTAAATATTTTCCATCCATCCCCAATTTAAGCCTGAAATCTCTTCACAGAGAAAAAAAATATCTGTTCCTGAGGGTTCTCCCCCCCCCCCCCGTTTTTGATGCTCTACTTTTTTTGGCAGCCGATCATTATTTATTTGCTACCGTCCATCAGCTGGGAGTCAGGAAGTCTTCCAGATTTTCTGACCCTGGTAGATCCAGGCCTGGCTTCCTTTTTTTAACGGGGCCACACCGGGCTTTAAAAGGCGACCTCCAGATGCCTCCGGAGTCCTGGAAAAAGGGGATTTTGCAAGCTTTAAAGAGCCATTAAATTTATGGGAAGAACTGGCCCCCTGAATTTTTTTATTTCCTCCCGCCCTCCCTTGCTTCCTGATGAAAATCTAAAGCGCTGGCTTTATAAAAAAAAAATTGACAGGCCCGGTCAAGGATGGGCTCGTGTCAATTTAGGAAAAGCCAGGCCGGATACAGAGGTGGGGTGAAGGAAACCAGGCCTCTGTGTGTGTGTGTGTGTGTGTGTGTGTGTGTGTGTGTGTGTGTGTGTGTGATCCTACTTTAGCAGAAAACAGACAGAAAAAAAAATATTATTATTATAGCTTTATTGACGTGCCTATAAGTAGTGAGGGCTAACCTTTTTGCCATCGCGTGCCAAAATTGGGGGGGAGCGCGGGGGGGCATGCGCGCACGTGCCCACATCCAAAATTCAATGCGCCCTGCCCCCCCCCCCCGCATGCGACACACACTCCCGCGCTCCCCCGTTTTTGGCACATAATGGCATGGTGGGTCCGGTAGGCCCGTTTTTTGCCCTTCCAAGGCTCCAGAGACATTTTTGGAGCCTGGGGAGGGCGAAAATAGCCTTCCCCACCCCCACACCCCCGAGGCTCTCCGGAGGCCAGAAACAGCCCGTTTCCCAACTTCCGGTGGGCCCGGAAGGCCCAAAAATTAGATGGCTGGCGCGCACATGCGCACTGCAGCTGAGCTAGGGCAATGCTCACGTGCCCACAGATATGGCTCTACATGTCACCTGTGGCACGCATGCCATAGGTTCGCAATCACAGGCCTATAGGGCTAATCAATAAAGCTATAATATATATATTATATAAATATAATATATATATAATGTAGGTCCTTGGTTATTCGGGTTTTCTCCCGCGTAAAATTGGAAGTGTCTTGGCGACGTTTCGACGATGTCTCATTCGTCATCTTCAGGCTTCAGCTTTTTTGTTTTTTTTGTTTTTTTGTTTTGTTTACATTTGTTTACATTTATATCCCGCCCTTCTCCAAAGACTCAGGGCGGCTTACAGTGTATAAGCAAAAGCTCCCAGAAGCACGAAGCTGAAGCCTGAAGATGACGAATGAGACTGCGTCGAAACGTCGCCAAGACACTTCCAATTTTACGCGGGAGAAAACCCGAATAACCAAGGACCTACATACAAACACCCGCGAAAACCTCAGAAAACATATATATATAATATATATATAATATAACAAAGCACAAGGTTCAAACACATATCACCAATAAAGCCCTACACAAACAATTTAAAATAACAGTAGGGCGAACTACAATAATTGTAGGATAAGATACAATATAATTTAATACATAAATATCTAAAATAGAAATAAAATGACATAATAATAAAATTATATTTCGGTGTCACCCTTACCATCGACCCCAATCGGTCCCCACCTATGCAGATCTCAACCGAACCATTTTGTTTTAAGTACCGCGCTGCATTAAATTTTATTTTCAGGCTCCGGCTGCACATAAAGTAAATTGTTTTGATATGGGGATCCCAACGGAGAAAAAATTAGGAAAAAAAAAAGCAAAAAATTGCTTGATTCAGGCAGCCGGGAGGAACTGGGAGCCTCAATATAACTTGGTTCACCTGGGGCACGGTTGTCAGTTGCAAATTGAAGCTGTCCAGAAGCCGCTGCGTTTTTTTGAGAAACCTTTATGGAAAGATATCGCCCTGAGGACCCTCTTAAAACGTCAGTCTTAAGAAGGGGGTAATATTTCTACATTAAATGAGGTTGAGACCCGGCTTTCTTAGCGCTGGGTTTCAAAGCTGCACTCCAGGAACAGATTGTTCCAGGCCTCGTTGGCTTCCATCTTTATAGGAATAAAGAAAGGTGGGGGGGGGAAGCTTAATTTGGTGCCTAATTTGGTAGAAAGAGAGGAATACCTGGACCAAAACGAGGTAAAAGAAATGGGTCTCTTCTTCCTGTCGTTATTGTCCCAAAGGGGCTTTTTTCAAAAGGCAACTGGATTGTCTTTGTTTTTCCTTGAAGACGTTTTGCTTCTCGTTTAAGAAGCTTCTTCAGTTCTGGCGGAACCCGAAATGAAGAAGCTTCTTAGACGAGAAGCGAAACGTCTTCAAGGAAAAACAAAGAACACAGAATAATACAGAGTAACAGAGTTGGAAGGGACCTTGTAGGTCACCTACCGCCCAAGCAGGAGACCCTACACCATTTCCGACAAATGCAGTCCAGTCTCTTTTTGAAAGCTTCCAATGATGAACCTCCCACAACTTCCGAAGGCAACTTCTGTTCCATGGGTTGATGGTTCTCACCGTCAGAAAAATTCTCCTTATTTCCAGGTGGAATCTCTCCTTGTTCAGTTTCCATCCATTGTTCCTTGTCTGGCCTTCGGGTGCTTTGGAAAATAGTTTGACCCCCTCCTCTCTGTGGCAGCCCCTCAAATATTGGAAGACTGCTATCCTGTCTCCCCTGGTCCTTCTCTTCACTAGACCAGCCATGCCCAGTTCTTGCAACCGTTCATTGTATGTTTGAGCCTCCAGTCTTCTAATCATCCTGGTTGCTCTTCTCTACACTCTTTCTAGAGTCTCAACATCTTTTTTATAGTGTGGTGACCAAAACTGGATGCAGTACTCTAGGTGTGGTCTTTACTAAGGTTTTATAGAGTGGTATTAGTACCTCCCTTGATCTTGATTGTATCCCACTGTTAATGCAGTTTAGGATTGCATTGGCTTTTATGGCTGAACCTGCACACTGTTGGCTCATATTTAATTGGTTGTCCAATAAGACTTCCAAGTCCAGCTCCCTTTCGAAAATGCACATTTGGGACAGCCATGACCTGGATGATTGTGACTCTCCATAGACTCCTATCGTTATGGGTTTTTTGATTCGGGGGGTTCTCGACTTACAATCATTTGTTTAGCAACCGGTCAAAGTTACAACATCGCTGAAAAATTGACTTGCAACCAGTCCTCGCACTTACAACTTCATTAACTTTAGTCATAACATAATTATAGGTAGCCTTTGACCTATAACCACTCGTATAGCACACCGTTGCAACAGCACTGAAAACACCAGTCCTCGCCCTTATGACTTCATTAATTTTAGTTATAACTTAATTGCAGGTGGTCCTTGACTTACAACCATTCATTTAGTGACCGTTCAAAGTTACAACAGCACGGGAAAAAGTGACTTCCAACCGGTACTCACACTTACGACCGTTGCAGCATCCCCATGGTCATGTGATCAGAATTCGGGCACTTGGCAACTGGCATGTATTTGCGACGGTGGCAGCCTCCCTGGGGTCATGTGATTGCTATTTGCAACCTTCCAACAGGCAGAGTCAATGGAGCCGTGGTGGCGCAGTGGTTAGAGTGCAGTACTGCAGGCTACTTCTGCTGCCTGCCGGCTGCCTGCAGTTTGTCAGTTCGATTCTCACCAGGCTCAAGGTTGACTCAGCCTTCCATCCTTCCGAGGTTGGTTAAAATGAGGACCCAGATTGTTGGGGGCAATAGGCTGACTCTGCAAACCGCTTAGAGAGGGCTGTAAAACACTGCGAAGTGGTATATAAGTAATTGCAATTGCAATGGGGGAAGCCGGATTTGCTTAACAACCCTGTGATTCATTGAACAACGACATTGATTCACTTAACAACCCTGGCCAAACAGGTCGTAAAATTGGGCACAACTCCCTGAACAGCCGCTTTGCTTAACAACTGAAATTCTGGTTCCAGTTGCGGTCCTGTCATGGACTACTTCTGTTGTTATTTTCACGATCGATTGCGTTCTTCCTGTAAATATTGCTATGAAAAATAATATTGAGGCGTGTTCAAGAGCGGGGAGGAGAGCGACTATAGTGCATGAATGGGGTTGCTCAGAGGTGATTTCTTGACTGTTTGCTCCCTCCCCCATTGCAGATATCCCTGATTAACCCCACAAGATGGGAAAAACAAAAGACTGTTGGAAGGAGATTTCTTCCATCAGCCGGTTCGCCCAACTGCTCAGAAAGTTAGCTATTTATTATTATTTATTTATTTTATTTTTATTTATTTAATCACGTTTGTATACCACCCCATCTCCCAAGGGACTCAGGGCGGTTTACAGCCTAATAAAAACATACATATAAATACAGAATAAAACACCAATTTAAAAAACTGATTAAATAAGGCCGAATGTTAAAAATTGCAATAAAAATAATAAAACCCCATTAAAACCAAATTAAAATTTAAAATTCTAGTCCAGTCCTGCGCAAATAAATAGATGTGTCTTAAGCTCGCGGCGAAAGGTTCGAAGGTCGGAAAGTTGGCGAAGTCCTGGGGGAAGCTCGTTCCAGAGGGTGGGAGCCCCCACAGAAAAGGCTCTCCCTCTGGGCGTCGCCAGTCGGCACTGCCTGGTTGACGGCACCCTAAGGAGTCCCTCCCTGTGAGAGCGCACGGGTCAGTGGGAGGCAATCGGTAGCAGCAGACGGTACCGTAGATAGCCCGGCCCTATGCCATGGAGCGCTTTGAAGATAGTTACCAAAACCTTCTTGTGAACCGGTGCGAACCGGCTGAATCCCACCACTGCCATGATGATATAAAAAGGTTTAGCCCACTTCTAAAAGAACACAGAACCCACTTTCACAATTAGCCTAATTGATTGTTCCCTAGTACAGTGCTGGCGAATTTTTCGCCTTCTCGCGTGCCGCCTGCGTGCCAGAATTGGCACGCGAAACCGTCCCGAGGCAAATGCGCGGCCTCACCGGGTCCCATCACGTTCCTGTGTTCAAACACGTACCGGCCAGCTGGCTGTCACGCACGCGGTGCTGGCAACCCCGGAAGTGCGGCGGTCTATTGCGCATGTGTGTTGGCGAACCTCTTTTTTTTTTTTTTTTTTTGCATTTATATCCCGCCCTTCTCCGAAGACTCAGGGCGGCTTACACTATGTCAAGCAATATTCTTCATCCATTTGTATACTATACAAAGTCAACTTATTGCCCCCCAACAATCTGGGTCCTCATTTTACCTACCTTATAAAGGATGGAAGGCTGAGTCAACCTTGGGCCTGGTGGGACTTGAACCTGCAATATTGCAAGCAGTTGCTGTTAATAATACGCTGCATTAGCCTGTCGCGCGCGCACGACGGCCAGCTGACCGGCGCGCATTTGAGCACAGGAACGCGACGAGCTGGCGAGGGTGCGCATTTTTCTCGGGACAGTTTCGGGTGCCGCTTCCGGCACACGTGCTATTAGTTTGTCAACACTGCCCTAGCATGTCTGAGGGATTTCTGAGAGCATCTGGACAGCTCCTTTCCATTTCCCTTCTGCTTCACCTCCCCCTCCCTCTACCCATTTTATATTCCTGTGATTTCCTAATTCAGAGGCGTCAAACTCGATTTCATTGAGGGCCGCGTCAGAGTTCTGTTTGACATCGGGGGACCAGGGTCAGCATGGCCCACCCGATGTCATTTGTGTCGGGGGTGCCTGTGGTGGCCAGGGCGCACTGCCAGTGAAAACGGGCTCCCGAGCTCTGTTTTTGACTGCGATGGCTTCCTATAACTCTCTGCCAGTGAAAATGGAGCTCGGGAGGGCCGCCCGCAGCTTTCATGAGCTCCATTTTTGCTGGCAGAAGCCCCGCGGGACAGTCCTTTGTTGTTTCTAGGACGGCCCCACAGGTCAGATCTAAGCAACCCGTGGGCCGGATTCAGGCCCCGGGCCTTGAGTTTGGCACCCCTGTCCTAATTGGACTCACTACAACCAGGAGTGAAATGCTCCAGGTTCGGACTGGATTGCCCGATCCAGTAGTGATGGCGGCAGGTGGTTCGGAGAACCGGTAGCAAAAATCCCTGCCCCCCCCGTCCCGCTACAGCTGAGCCACGCAATCATCAGGGTGGTTTTTTTTTAACTTTTAAAAGCATTTTTTCTTTGGCTGAAAAAATGCTTTTAAAAGTAAAAAAAAAACCCACTCCTGATGATCGCTCGGTTCAGCTGGGATCGTCAGAACCCTTTAAAAGCCTGGTTTCTACAAGCTCTTCAGTTGAAGAGGTTGTAAAAAAAAAAGCTTTTAAAAGGCTCCTCTGGCGATCCCAGCAGACTTGCCTGATCGCCAGAATCTTTTAAAAGCATTTTTTTTTACAACCTCTTCAGCCGAAGAGGTGGTAGAAAACATGCTTTTAAAAGTTTCTAGCGATCAGGCAACTCAGCTGGGATCGTCAGAACCTTTTAAAAGCTTTTTTTAGCTCTGGCGATCCCAGCTGAGTTGCCTGATCATCACAGGCTTTTAAAAGCATTTTTCTTCAGCCAAAGAGGTTGTAGAAAAAATGCTTTTAAAAGTAAAAAAAAAAAAAGTGGCCACGCCCACCCAGTTACAACAGCATGCACAAAGTGACTTTATGGCCATTTCGATTATTGTTTGGACAGGGATTATTTTTTCTTTCTCTTTCCAAAAACAAAAGCAGTTTATTTTTATTTTTTTAACATCGAACACTCGGCTGCCTCACCTTAAGCCAGGATTTATAGTCAGGGCGCACAAAATTCCAAGTCAAAACAAAGCTCCACCTTTAACTTGGAATGTTAAGTTTTCAGTAGCCTCATCGTGGCAAAATCTGGTGAGAGGAGTATTATTATTTTTTATTATTGTTGTTGTTTTTTCCTGAGTCTACACAAGCATGCTGGCTGGGGAATTTTGAGAGTTGAAGTCCACTCATTTTAAAGTGTTACTTGTTGTCTGTTCTGGATGGAATTCAGAAGTATGCAGAAAATTAAGGTGTTTATTTCCTTTGGGCCGCCTTCATTTTCAATTTCATCTCTATTTTGCTTCCTTCTTTTTCGTGACTCTTTTTTAAAACTGCTTTTCCCAGCGGCTTAGTTCTCTCTATCGTATCCAAGGCTGAAAGGGTGTGCAAGGAGAATAAAATAAATAACCAGCCCACCAAGAATAAGAGCAGAAGGACTCAGGGTTTGTGCGTAACACTAAGCAATGGAAGGGAAAAGGGAATTTGGGTGTAAATCACTTGTAGCGAGAAGCCCGGAAAAGAGAGATAAAGAAAAAACAAAACAGCTTCTTGGCCAGAAAATTCTGGCAGCGGCAGCTAGGAAGACCTTCTTGTGAATAACATCATTAAAAAAGAAGCTAAGTTTGGCTGCATGCTGGTTTGTGGAGCGAGCGATAGCCTTTTGTGGTCTGAGATGGTTTATTAAATTGCTATTGGTGGGAGATACCAGCTAGGAAGGCCAGGCAGAGGATGGGAAGCCCTTCTTTCCAGAAAAGAAGATAGCTAATAATAACAGTAACAGAGTTGGAAGGGACCTTGGAGGTCATCTAGTCCAACCCCCTGCTCACGCAGGAGATGTGTCCTAGGGATTCGAACCGGCAAACAAACAAACTTCCTAACAAACAGGAAGCAGCAGGTGAAGCTAAGCAAGATCACATCAAATACCTGTACAATTAGCACAGGGGCCCCCCAAGGCTGTGTGCTCTCCCCACTTCTCTTTTCTCTGTGTACCAATGACTGCATCTCCAATGATCCATCTGTTAAGCTACTGAAGTTTGCAGATGACACAACAGTGATTGGTCTCATTCGAGACAATGACGAATCCGCATATAGACGAGAGGTCGAACGACTAGCCTTGTGGTGCAACCAAAACAATCTGGAACTGAACACACTCAAAACCGTAGAAATGGTGGTAGACTTTAGGAGAAACCCTTCCATACTTCCACCTCTCATAATACTTGACAACACAGTATCAACAGTAGAAACCTTCAAATTTCTAGGTTCTATCATATCGCAAGATCTAAAATGGACAGCTAACATCAAAAACGTCATCAAAAAAGCAGAACAAAGAATGTTCTTTCTGCACCAACTAAGTAAGCTCAAACTGCCGAAGGAGCTGCTGATCCAGTTCTACAGAGGAATTATTGAGTCTGTCATCTGCACCTCCATTTGGTTCTACAACCCAACAAGACAGACACAGACTTCAGAGGATCATTAGAACTGCAGAAAAAACCATGGCTACCAACCTGCCTTCCATTGAGGACCTGTATACTGCACGAATCAAGAAGAGGGCCGTGAAAATATTTGCAGATCCCTCACATCCTGGACATAAACTGTTTCAACTCCTACCCTCAAAACGACGCTATAGAGCACTGCACACCAGAACAACTAGACACAAGAACAGTTTTTTCCCGAAGGCCATCACTCTGCGAAACAAATAATTCCATCAACACTGTCAAACTATTTACTGAATCTGCACTACTAATAATGGTCTCATAGTTCCCATCACCAATCTCTTTCCACTTATGACTGTATGACTATAACTTGTTGCTGGCAATCCTTATGATTTATATTGATATATTGACCATCAATTGTGTTGTAAATGTTGTACCTTGATGAACGTATCTTTTCTTTTATGTACACAGAGAGCATATGCACCAAGACAAATTCCTTGTGTGTCCAATCACACTTGGCCAATAAAATTCTATTCTATTCTATTCAAATTGCCAACCTTTCTGATCGACAAGCTCAGTGTCTTAGCCGCTGAGCCACCTAGTCAGGCTATGCTTTTTCAGGCATTGCTTGAGGAACATCTGCAGGGGATGGTCAAGATCCAGCTGTGGGGTTTCCAAGTGGTCTCCTATCCCGTCCTTCTCAGCATTGGAGATCAGCCAAGGTTGGCTCAAGACTGCCACCTGCTGTTGGTCTAAGGAACAGAGGAGGTTTACAAATTTAATCTCTGTTCATTTTAATGTTTAAGGTTTTAGGTCAGGGGTCCTCAAATTTTTAAAACAGGGGGCCAATTCACAGTCCCTCAGTCTGTTGTGGGGAGGTCAGATCAGCTGGTTGGGAATGGCTAGGTGGTCATGTGACTGGATGGGCGTGGCTAATTTAGCAGTCCATTAAATAATACACACTAATTAAATTTTAATTTGTTTTGCTCCTGGGGGTGTTTTATTTGCTTTTGTCTGCAGGTTGCTCTTTTGATTGACTTTTCTTTTTATTAGATCATTTTTTAAGTTGTTTACGAGGCCCCCAGCCTCCATAAGGTGGTAGGGGGCCGGTGGTAGGTGGGCCGATGTGGGCGGGGCAGCCTCGGGGTCCTGTGCGGGCTGGATTAATGGCTTCGGCGGTATGTGGCTGTAGTTTGAGGACCCCTGTTTTAGGGTCTTGTGCTTGCTTTTATGATGGGGTAAGCCGCCCTTACCCCGTAAGGCATGCGGGGTAAACCGCGCAGGGACGTGGTGGCTCAGGGGCTAGGACGTTGAGCTTGTCGATCGAAAGGTCGGCAGCTCAGCAGTTTGAATCCCTAGTGCTGCTGTGTAACGGGGTGAGCTCCCGTTACTTGCCCCAGCTTCTGCCAACCTAGCAGTTTCGAAAGCACGTAAAAATGCAAGTAGAAAAAGTAGGGACCACCTGTGGTGGGAAGGTAACAGTGTTCCATGCGCCTTTGGCGTTGAGTCATGCCGGCCACATGACCACGGAGACATCTTCGGACAGCGCTGGCTCTTCGGCTTTGAAACGGAGATGAGCACCGCCCCCTAGAGTTGGCAACGACTAGCACGTATGTGAGAGGGGAACCGTTACCTTTACCTTTAAGCCGCCCTGCTTTGCTTGACAGTGAGATAGATGGCATATAAATTCAGTAAATGAACAAATAAAGATAATATAATGTACCTGTAAGAGAACGTGCTAGTTGTTCCCGACTCTAGGGGGCGGTGCTCATCTCCGTTTCAAAGCCGAAGAGCCAGCGCTGTCCGAAGACGTCTCCATGGTCATGTGGCCAGCATGACTCAACACCAGAGGCGCACGGAACGCTGTTACCTTCCCACCAGAGGTGGTCCCTATTTTTTCTACTTGCATTTTTTACGTGCTTTCGAAACTGCTAGGTTGGCAGAAGCTGGGACAAGTAACGGGAGCTCACCCCGTTACACGGCAGCACTAGGGATTCGAACCATTGAGCTGCCGACCTTTCGATTGACAAGCTCAACGTCCTAGCCCCTGAGCCGCCGCATCCCTATATTTTGGGGTAAACACAGTATTAAATGCCTCTGTCTGTTGACGATCTTAACTGGGGCTTATTTTGAGGGTAGGGCTTATATTACGAGCATCCTGAAAAATCATGCTAGGGCTTATTTTAAGGTTGGGTTTTATTTTTGGGGAAAACAGGGTAGCAAAGACTGAACTTTTGGCTGGGTTATTTCTTTTCCATTTTGGGGAGTTAGGCAGAAGGAAGTAAAACAAAACAGATGGTGTTGTAATATTCCTATTATTTATTTCTAAAGCCTCAAATTGGGCTGTCCACATTTTCTTGGCCAAATGTTCTGCCAAGTTTCGTCAGAACGATCTTGGTGGGATGATGGATCACACAGGCAGCTGATGGACGGAAAGTAATTCTGAAAAATGCCTTTCCACATCCCTAGCAGAAGGGAAGCTTTTTTTAAAAAAAAATTAAAAAATAATTTATGCAATAGATCTTTTAAATCTCACCTTTACATGTAACATACATAAAACTCCTTCTTCCTTATTTCCCGCATGACAACAACCCTGTGATGTGGGTTGGGATGACATAAAGTGATTGTCCCAAAGTCATCCAGCTGGCTTTCATGGTTAAAGTGGGACTAGAACTCTCCATCTCCTGGTGACTGGCTCAAAGTCACCCAGTTGGTTTTCATGCCTAAAATGGAACTAGAACTCTCCATCTCCTGATGATTGGCCCAAAGTCACCCAGCTGGTTTTCATGCCTAAGATGGAACTAGAACTCTCCATCTCCTGATGATTGGCCTAAAGTCACCCAGCTGGTTTTCATGCCTAAAATGGAACTAGAACTCTCCATCTCCTGGTGATTGTCCCAAAGTCACCCAGCTGGTTTTCATGCCTAAGATGGAACTAGAACTCTCCATCTCCTGATGATTGTCCCAAAGTCACCCAGTTGGTTTTCATGCCTAAAATGGAACTAGAACTCACCATCTCCTGATGATTGGTCCAAAGTCACCCAGCTGGTTTTCATACCTAAGATGGAACTAGAACTCACCGTCTCCTGGTGATTGGCCTAAAGTCACCCAGTTGGTTTTCATGCCTAAGATGGAACTAGAGCTCAATGTCTCCTTGTGATTGGCTTAAAGTCACGGAGATGAGTTCCATGCCAAAGGTGGAACAATAACACTGAAAAAAGTGATTTATGACCATTTTTCACACTTACGACGGTTGCAGCATCCCAAGGGTCACATGATCAAAATTCAGGTTCTTGGCAACTGTTATGTATTTAGGATGGTTGTAGTGTTCCGGGGGTCATGTGATCACCTTCCCAGCTGCCTTCCAATAAGCAATATTTTTTTTAAATTTCATTTTGTCACAACAGTATATACAAACATTGTCATAAATAAAAAAAACATATCATGAAGAAAATATATATATATAAGTAAAGAATATGCATCAGCTATATTAATTTGATATAATGAAGGGAACATAATATAATAATAATATAATATATTATAATATATAATATAATATAATATAATATAATATAATATAATATAATATAATATAATATAATATAATATAATATAATATAATATAATATAATATAATATAATATAATATAATATAATATAATATAATAATAGAACAGGAACGGTAGGCACCTTTGTGCTCTTATGCACGCCCCTTATAGTCCTCTTAGGAATGGGGTGAGGTCAATAGTAGATAGTTTTTGGTTGAAGATTTTGGGATTTTGAGTAGAGACTATAGAGTCAGGTAATGAGTTCCAAGCATTAACAACTCTGTTACAGAAGTCATATTTTCTGCAATCAAGTTTGAAGTGGTTGACATTAAGCTTGAATCTATTTTTTGTTCTTGTAATATTGCGATTGAAGCTGAAGTAATCTTTTACAGGAAGGATATTGCAATAGATGATTTTGTGTGTTAAACACAGGTCATGTCGAAGTCGACGGAGTTGTAAGTTTTCTAATCCCAGGATTTCAAGTCTGGTGGTATAAGGTATTTTGTTGTTTTCGGAGGAGCGAAGAACTCTTCTAGTAAAATATTTCTGGACGCGTTCAATTGTATTTATGTCAGAGATGTGGTGAGGGTTCCAGACGGATGAGCTGTATTCAAGAATAGGTCTGGCAAATGTTTTGTATGCTCTAGTTACAGCGGGGGAAGCCAGACTTTGCTTAATGACTGCATGATTCATTTAACAACTGCAGTGATTCGCTTAACAACTGTAGCCAAAAGGGAAAAGTCACTTAACAAAGGGCCTCATTTAGCAACAGAAAAATTGGACTCAATTGCGGTTGTAAGACTACCTATAACCTGCTCCTGATGTCCTGGTGTTTCCTGTTCTTAAGGTTTCAAATCTATAAATTCTCTGTTTGCCTTCAACAGACCAAGAATCCTGGCTTGTGCCAAACTGGATGTAACCTTTCCCCCCCTCCCCCTCTTTCTCTTGAAAGATCACCCAGCTGAAGATAGAGAATAACCCATTTGCCAAAGGCTTCCGAGGGAGCGACGACACCGACCTCCGCGTGGCAAGACTACAAAGGTAGGGTGAAGGAAAATTTTTAAGAAACGTCTGGAAATAATTGTTTATGGAGATCATTCAGATCACAGCTTGTCCCAAAGGTCCTTGAAAACGTTTTGCTTTTCATCCCAGAAACTGAACTGAACAGAACCGAAGAAGCTTCTGGGATGACGAGTGAAATGCTTTCAAGGAAAAATACCAAGGAAGTCCAGTTGCCTTTTAATAAAAGCGCCCTTGGGAGCCTTGAAAAATTATATTCTTTTTTTTTTTTAATTACTTTTTTTACAACAAACAAACAAAAAGAAAATACATTATTACACCCTTGTGCTATACATAAAAGGAAGATTTGGGTCTTCGGATATATCCTCATGATTGCCAAAATCCACGTTCTCGAGGTACAGGTACTGAAGCGTCCAATGTTCCAAGCGCAAAGTCCACAAATGGTTTCCAAGTCTTCCAGAAAATATCTTCTTTATACACACCACTTCTAATTTTAATATCACATGTCATTTTATCATTTAAAGCTAATTTCCACATTTCAGAATTCCACTCTTCTATTCTAAAAATCACATCTAGTTTCCAATATCTAGCTATTATAATTCTACCTATTATAATCATAATTCTAATCAATTCTTTTTCATATTTTGTTAATTCTATTTCCTTAATTACCAACAATAATATAGTTTCCACTCTCAATGTTATTACTTTCCCCATCATTTCAAATATCATTTTCTCCAATTGTTGCCAAAACTTTTAACCTTATCACAATTATACCACATATGTTCATAAGTCCCCAATTCCATCTCACATCTCCAACATTTTTACTAATTTTTTATCCATTTGTGACAATCTTACTGAGTCAAATACCATTTCAAACAACTTTATAATTGTGCTCTTTAATCCTTATAGATAAAGTTTTCATAATTCTACTCTTCCAATTCACATTCCAATCTGACTCTGGTATTTCAATATTAAGATCTTTTTCCCAATTTGTCCTCATCACTCTTTGTAATTTTTCATCAGAATTTATAATCTTATAAACCCTACTAACGAGTCCCTTTAGCCCAATTTCATCTTTCATAATCCGAGATACTAAATATTCAAATTCAGTTTCAGATCTATTTATCGAATAATTTTCCTTTAGTTTTTTGTCCATTTTCTATCTGTATTTTTCAAACCAACTTAACCCTAATTTTTCAATAATTTCTTTATTCCTCCTTTCATTTCCATAACTTTTATCCAATCTCTAATAATTTCTATATTTTCCTCTTTAATCACTTCATTCGTTTTATATTATTTTTAATCGGCCAAATTCAATTGTCTCCCCAAAAGATCATATCCGGAATTAAAATTTTAACAAATTTATTCCACATTTTACTTAATCCCTTTAACCAATAACTTCTACTTACACATTTTAAATTTGCTTTATCTAAAAACCACCTTGATCCAAATTTCTCTATATCCCTTAACTCTAAGTCTCTCCAATAGTTATCTTCACCTTTAAATATTTTTACCACTATCCGGATACCATACGCACAGTAATAATTAAATAATTTGGGGATTCCTAATCCACCTTCTTTTTGATTTTGATACCACATTTTCTTCACTAATCTAGGTCTTTTACCACCGTTACAAATTTATCCAGTTTTTCTGATATCCTTCAATATCTTTCTCTGTCAAATTTAGTGGTAGCATCTCGAATAAAAAGTTGAACTTGGGCAGCAACATCATCTTACACATTGCAATTCTACCAAACCAAGACAACTTTAAAATTTTATATTTATCTATCTTCTTCTCAATTTCGTTAATCACCACATCATAATTAAATTTTTTCAATTCTTTAACCTTAAGTGAAAGCACTATACCCAAATATTTCAATGTGTTTGTAATCCTTATCCCAAATTGCTCTTGCATATTCTCAGACTCATTACCATTACTATCCATCAATAATTCTGACTTTGACCAATTTACTTTCAATCCTGTCATTTCCTCAAATTCTATCAAATGCTTATATATCTTTTCAAATCTTTCTCTACATTTTCAAAATAATTAAAGTATCATCCATACAAATTTATCTTATACCCTTATATCCTTCTAATTCTTCATCTTTTCTATCATTTTGTCAATATTTCCATAGCCAATAAAAATAATGTTGGGGACAGGGACATCCTTGTCTCGTACCAGCTTCTAATTTTATCTCTTCAGTTAATATTCCATTCACCTTCACTCTTGCACTGCTCTTTTGGTACAATTTTGAAATAACATGTATAAACTTATTACCAAAGCCTAAAGCCTCCACAATTACTTTAATAGTTTCCCATTGTACAGAATCAAAAGCTTTAAAAATATCCAATGATACTATACCAATTTTATCACCATTATATTCAGCTACATCTATAATATTTAATACTCTTCTAACAATATCACTCATGTATCTACCCTTCACAAAACCTACTTGATTATAACTTATATATCTATCTATAAATCTATTTAATCTATTACTTATAATAGCAGTAAATATCTTTGCATCCTGATTAA
The DNA here is from genome assembly GCF_028640845.1 of Ahaetulla prasina. NCBI lineage: Eukaryota > Metazoa > Chordata > Lepidosauria > Squamata > Colubridae > Ahaetulla > Ahaetulla prasina. Next base: position 8,064,972 of record NC_080539.1, read on the forward strand.
TTAAAGAAATGGGCCGATAGGACTCAATCCTTTCTAAATCTTTATCTGGTTTAGGAATTAGGATATCACCGTTCTGTTCCATGACGAAGGTACTTCCCACCATGTAATATTCCATTGAATAATTTTTGCAATCTTGGTATTATTAATTCTTTAAATTCTTTATAAAACTCAACAGGTAATCCATCCTCACCTGGAGCTTTCCTAATTTTAATTTTGTATTATTCCATTAATCTCATCTTGTGTTATATCTTCTTCCATCAATTCCTTATATGTTTGATCAATTTTCACCACATACTTTTCTAAATAGGTTTGCAATTTTCCCCGATTAATTGGTTTCTTTGAATATAGATTCTGAAAAAAATTTCTAACCACTTCACATTTCTCTAATTTTTTATAACATCTTATACCTCTATCATCTATCAAAACTCCAATTTCTCTCTTCTCTCTTTTATCTTTCGCCATCTTTGCCAATAATTTAGAATTTCTATTACTAAAATCAAAAATTCCTATTTAAAATCTCAAATTTCTTTTTACTAACTCTGTATCTTCTTCTATCATTTTATTTCTTAACATATTAAGCTCCTGAAGAATTTTTTTCTTTAGTAAGCAAAATTGATTTTCCAATTCTTTAATCTGATTTTATCTCTTTCCATTTTAATTTTTATAATTTTTATATTTCCTACTTGATAGTTTGATACTCTCCCCTCTAAACACCGCTTTCATCGCATCCCAAACAATTTCAAATTTAACCTCCCTGTTATCATTTAATCTCCAACTTTCCTCCAATTTTTTAAGTATCCATTTTTTATCCTTTTCATTTTATACAATTTCTCGTCATATCTCCAATAGCTTCTTTTTCTCAAAATTAAAATCTAAGTCCACCATAACTTCTGCATGATCAGAATCTTTAAAATTCCCACATCTACCTTATCCACATTATTCAACAAATCTTTAGAAAGAAAAATATAATCAATTCTAGAATATGTATTATATATCTTAGAAAAAGTGTATACTCTCTCAATTCCTTTAACCTCTCTCACACATCAACCACACCGTTTGAAGCATCCACATATTTAAAATCTCAAATTTCTTTTTACTAACTCTGTATCTTCTTCTATCATTTTATTTCTTAACATATTAAGCTCCTGAAGAATTTTTTTCTTTAGTAAGCAAAATTGATTTTCCAATTCTTTAATCTGATTTTATCTCTGATTAAATTAAAATCCCCATTTTATTTGCTCCTCCACAGCGGGTAGGATTAGTACTGTCTATTTTATCTCTTTCCATTTTAATTTTATAATTTTATAACTCCCATTTAAAATATAAATTAACAAGTGTCACTTTTTCCTCATTAAGATTTCCAACAATTATTACATATCTTCCATCTTCATCCAAAATTACCTTATGTTTTCAAAGTACACCCTATCTGATATCAGTGTTGCAACTCCTCTAGCTTTTGAAGTTCCAAATGCTTTTCATATATTTGCATACCTTTTATATACATTCTATTTGAATTCATCACTCAGAAAAAAGATAGCGATGACCCGCATTCAGCTTCAGATTTTCCAATTCTTTAATCTGATTTTATCTCTTTCCATTTTAATTTTGTATTATTCCATTAATCTCATCTTGTGTTATATCTTCTTCCATCAATTCCTTATATGTTTGATCAATTTTCACCACATACTTTTCTAAATAGGTTTGCAATTTTCCCGATTAATTGGTTTCTTTGAATATAGATTCTGAAAAAATTTCTAACCACTTCACATTTCTCTAATTTTATGACATCTTATACCTCTATCATCTATCAAAACTCCAATTTCTCTCTTCTCTCTTTTATCTTTCGCCATCTTTGCCAATAATTTAGAATTTCTATTACTAAATTCAAAAAAATTCCTATTTAAAAATCTCAAATTTCTTTTTACTAACTCTGTATCTTCTTCTATCATTTTATTTCTTAACATATTAAGCTCCTGAAGAATTTTTTTTCTTTAGTAAGCAAAATTGATTTTCCAATTCTTTAATCTGATTTTATCCCTTTCCATTTTAATTTTATAATTTTTATATTTCCTACTTGATAGTTTGATACTCTCCCCTCTAAACACCGCTTTCATCGCATCCCAAACAATTTCAAATTTAACCTCCCCGTTATCATTTAATCTCCAACTTTCCTCCAATTTTTTAAGTATCCATTTTTTATCCTTTTCATTTTATACAATTTCTCGTCATATCTCCAATAGCTTCTTTTTCTCAAAATTAAAATCTAAGTCCACCATAACTTCTGCATGATCAGAATCTTTAAAATTCCCACATCTACCTTATCCACATTATTCAACAAATCTTTAGAAAGAAAAATATAATCAATTCTAGAATATGTATTATATATCTTAGAAAAAGTGTATACTCTCTCAATTCCTTTAACCTCTCTCACACATCAACCACACCGTTTGAAGCATCCACATATTTAAAATCCCCATTTTATTTGCTCCTCCACAGCGGGTGGGATTAGTACTGTCTATTTTATCTCTGATTAAATTAAAATCCCCAGCCACAATTACTTTCCTACACTTTCATTCTCCAAAATTTTGTTATTTTTCAAGAAATTCTCTTTGTTTTCATTCGGTAAATATAAATTAACAAGTGTCACTTTTTCCTCATTAAGATTTCCAACAATTATTACATATCTTCCATCCTCATCCAAAATTACCTTATGTTTTTCAAAGTACACCCTATCTGATATCAGTGTTGCAACTCCTCTAGCTTTTGAAGTTCCAAATGCTTTTTCATATATTTGCATACCTTTTATATACATTCTATTTGAATCTTCAGATTTCTGATGGGTTTCTTGTAAAAATAAAATATCTGGTAAATCCCTTTTAATCTTAAGCTCCAATCTTCTTCTTTTAATCTGATTCCCTGTACCCTTCACATTCCATGACATTATTTTTATAACTCCCATTTAAAATATAAATTTTTTAATCCTATCCCCGCATCTTCCTTTCTGTGCCCACCACCCGACATTAAACTACATATAAACAACAATAAGAAAACAGAAAAAAACAAAAAACAAAACAAACAATAAAGTACAAACAATCTTCTTCCCCCACATCCTCATCGGTTTCGCCTCTATAAAGAGAATGGGGGAGAGGGGACGTGCCAATGCCCGGGCCACTTCTTTCGGGCTGTCTATTTGAATTCATCACTCAGAAAAAAAGATAGCGATGACCCGCATTCAGCTTCGTATTTTCCAAGACTCTTATCTGCTTCTTCTCCTACTGTATCCTCACGACTCTTCTTCTGTTCAACCAACACAGGTGATATTTCTTTCCTCTTTAACCCTTTAGAGTCTTGCCCTCCAATAGCCCCTTTTTCTTCTTCTGAGATTGATGTTTCCGCGTATGTTCCACCCATCTGAAGCATTTGATCTTTTATCTCCATTAAATCCTCCATCTCAATCAGTCCAAGCTCCCGTAAATATAATAATGCATCTATATCTGGGGTGATTGTACGCATCCTTCCTTTATAAAAAAATTTCAATTGTTGTGGTGGCCTCCAATTGTATTTAATTCCATTATCTCTCAAAACTTTTGTAATTGGTTTTAAAAAAAATCTCCATGCCCTTTCTTCTCTTGATATATCCGGGAAGACTTGAATAGTCTTCCCTTCAAACTTCAAAGCATCTCCCAACTCTCTCACCTTGGCCATAACTTCCAACTTATCACCAAGATTTGCGAACCTGACAAGCACATTCCTGTTAGAACCATTTTGCCTTCTATATCCAATTCTAAAAACACTTGCCAGGTCTGCTATTGTAAACGTAAATTGCGTATCCAAATCATTAATCCATTTCAGAACCCGCTGTTTCAATTTATCCTCCTTTTCTTCCGAGATTCCTCTGATAACAAAATTATATTTCCTCATCTCTTCTTCCAAAAGACAAATTCTCTTATCTTGCTGCTCATTTTTATAAAATATTTTGCCAATTTGCCGATCTACTTTTGCCTCATGCACATGCATCTGCTCCATTTCATCTTTAATCATTATCATTTCCTCTTTTTGTTTAACAAAGTTATCATTCATATCTTGCTTCAAATTTTGCACTTCGGATGTCAGTTTCAATGTCAAATTATCTATACGCTCTGATAGTCCTGCTATTTTTTCCCCAATTTTATTTAAAGCTGCAGCAAGTTGCTGCGTTTCTGAAAGTTGTTGAGTCATTTTGAAAAAAACCAAAAAAATTTCCAAACTAGGATTCCAAACCAATTTTACAGAGGGTCTTAGTGAAGATCAAAGGACGACAGTCTTTTAATTGAAGCGAAGCGGCTTATGCACTGTTATCTCTCAAGTTCAAGGATACTCCACAAAGAAACACAGAACTTCACAGCTAACATTAATCAGCGCCATTTTTTCCTCCACGTCAGCAAAGCAGAAAGAAAGACAAAGCAACTTAAACGAAGCAGAATCCTTTTTTTTTCCTGTAATATAAACAAGCTATTAATTTGCTCTCAAGAAAAAAAAAATAAAGAAAAAATTATCCGCTCAGTAAAATCTTCTTGCTGCTAAACAATCCAACAAAAAATCAGTTTCTCTTCTCTTCAATTAAATTCTGTGTATATTAAATTCTTCTCATTATCAGATTCAGTCCTTAATATTCACTCCTTAGCCTCAGCAATAGAAAAAAATTTTTTTAACACAGAACACGATAGTTAATTTTGGAAAAACAAAATACAGCAATTTATTCCAACTTAACGTGTCTGCCGGCTCGGTCATTCCACGCTGTAGAAACTCCTTAATTCAAGCCGTTTCAGATGACCTACCAGTTTTAAATTCAATCTGCTGGGCTGTTAACACTTTCACCTCATGATTTATTAACTTTCATCCATAACAGTGCATTCCAAACGGCATAAATTCTCATAAATCTTCATTAATAAGCCCTGTGAAGTGAAGGAAAGGTCCTTACCCCACCACGGTCATGGCCACGCCCCCGAAAAATTATATTCTAAGTCAGGGGTGTCAAACTGGATTTCTTTGAGGGCCAGATCAGCAATGTGCTGCGTGCCGGTGGGGGGCGGGGCGGGGAGGGGAGGGGGTGGACACAGGATGGACACCTCTTGCAGTATCCTGCTGGCCAAAACGGGGCCGGGGGGGGCCCACATGTCCCCCCGCGGCCTATTTTTGGCCTCCATGGCCTCCTGCATGACTCTGCCGGCTGAAAATGGGCCGCCGGGGAGCTGTGTACGCCCCTCTGTGCCCCGTTTTGGCCAGCAGAGGCACCGCTAGCTGGTCCTTTGATATTTCCAGGCCGGCCCCACGGGCAGGATCTAAGCTCCCCATGGGCTAGATCCGGCCCACAGCCCTTGAGTTTGACATCCATGTTCTAAAGCGAATGTCAGTTTCGGTGTAGGTCCAGAAGCCACAAAAACAAAGACATATACGAAGCAGAAGACGAAGCAGAAGACGCAGTTACCAACATTGTTTTCCGGCAAAGCCCAAAGGCCGTTGCTGGTTTGTTTTAAGCCTTATGGGAGGGGCCAATCATCTCTTGGCCCTACTCCTGAGTTGTCCTCTCTGCTTAAGCTGCTTTTGCCTTCTGGCAGCTCTTTTCATGCGTGCATTAGGAACAGGCTCCTCCTGTTCCTCTGCCTCACTACTGTCAGCCTCTGGAGGCTCTGGACTCCGCACTTCCCGATGGTCCTGGCCTCACCTCAGCCTCATCGCTGTCCGACTCCGTTGCCAGCTCCGTAGGCTGCTGACGGACCACAACATGCTGCCTGTCACACCCCCTGGCCAGGCCCACCATGGCCACGCCCACCCACCATGGCCACGCCCACTCATTACGGCAGAGAATCGGTTGTTAAATTATTTGAATCATCACTTTGAGGATAAAGTCCTCCTCTCTGTTTCTGTGAAGATTCTCCATCCTCCAGGTCATAGTTTTTAGGACACAGTGCGTTTTCAAAAGGCAGCTGGACTTTTTTCCCCCCTTTGAGGAAGAAGAATAAAACGTTTCGTTTGTCATCCAAGAAACTCCATCACTTTTCTTTTCTCAGAAGAGACTAGACCAGGGGTCCCCAACGTTTCGGACCTCAGGGACCACTAAATTCATAATTTTAAATCCCGCGGACCACTAATATGATCTGCCTAATGACCGGCTGGGTGGATGTGGCTAGGTGGTCATATGACTGGGCGGGCGTGGCCAACTCAATGTCACTTACATCGAGGGGCGCCTCTACTCACCCCTCGCCTGCCAGCCACTCCTCGCCTGCCCGCCCGGGCTCCTTAGGGCCCCAACAAGAAAGAGTTGGCAAAACAGCTGCTCAGTTCAAATTGGATCTGACCGAGAAGGAGACTCAGCAGAAGCATCTCACTGAGGACTAGGAGCATAGGCTTTCCAAGCAGAGGGAAGACCTGCAGGAGTGCAAGGCCAGGTACGGCGCCTGGAGGCTCAGCGGGCTGAGATGGTCAGCCAGTTCCAGGCCATGAGGCAGTCCCACTGGAACAAGGCCCTCCGGCTCTTCGCCACCAGCAGCACTTCCCTCCAGCCTTTGCCCAAAGTCCCGCACCAGGAGGCTGAAGCAGACCCCAAGTCAGAATTTCTGCCCCCTTCTGACCCACACAAAAAGACCCCAAAGGAGGAGACTCTCTGCAGCAACACAAACGTTCATTGCCCGTATCTGTCCCAGGGGTCGTAGTTTGAGGACCCCGGATTTAGTGCAATATTTTAAAAAATGCAAATAATTTTTCTGTGGACCACCCAAATTTTCTCAGTTAGTGACTGCTGGGCTAGACTAGACAGGCCCTTCTCTGAAATGCTATTGGTTCTCCTGCTTGAGCAGGGTGGGGGGTGGACTAGAAGACCTCCAAGGTCCCTCCTGGCTCTAATTCTAACTCTATTTCCGCTAACGTTTGCAGCAAAGAGTATCCCGTGATCTCGAAGACCATCATGAGGCAGAGGTTGGTCTCCACGCACGGTCAGCTCTCAGCAAAATCGGACCTCAGTCCGCCTCACGGAAGCCAACAAGGTCTCCATCACTACCAGTACGAGAACGGAGCCCACATGCAATTCGCCAGCTCAGATGCTCAGGACCTGCCCCTGAACAGCTTCCCGGCACAAAGGGAGTCTGGGCTTTTCTACCACTGTCTGAAACGGAGAGGTAAGGCAAGGAGATGAATCCAGGGGTGGGGTGGGGAGGAGATATTTTTGCCTTTTAAATAGATTTATTTTCTTGGATCATAAAAAAATAAAATACAAAACAGAAACACCAACAAACCAAGAAAAACAAAACAAAACCAACATGCATCCAGCACTAACATCAACGAAAAAGGGAAAAAAATTGGTGTACCAAAAAAAAGAAAGAAAAAGTAACCCAAATATCAAATAAAATTAACGTTAAGCGTACAGGATAAAATCTACCCCATCTGGATGCTTAAAACAAAAGAGAAAACAATAAATTCTCCCTCCCCTTTATATAGCGGGTCTACAAATAGTTATTAATCATTAATATGGCCACCCTTTGATCGAAATAAATTAATTTGTGCCATTCACTTTCAATATAAGGGAGCCAGCTTGGCATCGTAGTGAAGGTGCTGGCTTAGAAACCAGGAGACCAGTGAGTTCTAGTTCCACTTTAGGCATGAAAACGGCTGGGTGACTTTGAGGGCCAGTCACCAGGAGACTGTGAGTTCTACTTCTGCCTTAGGATGATTTTGAGTCAGTCACCAGGGGACCATGAGTTCTAGTTCTACCTTAAGCATGAAAGCCAGCTAAGTGACTTTGAGACCAATCACCAGGAGATGGTGACTTCTAGTTCTGCTTTAGGCATGAAAGCTGGCTGGGTGACTTTGGGGCCAGTCACCAGGAAACAGTGAGTTCTAGTTCTGCCTTAGGCATAAAAGCCAGCTAAGTGACTCTGGGCCAATGAGTAGGGACACTGTGAATTCTAGTCTCACCTTGCGCATGAAAGCTGGCAGGGTGACTTTGCACCAATCACCAGGAGACCGTGAGTTCTAGACTCACCTTTTATGCCTTAGGCATGAAAGGTTACTTTGGGCCAATCACCAGGAGACCGTGAGTTCTAGTCCTGCCTTAGTTCTAGTAACTGCATGGGTGGCTTTGGGCCAGGTTTTCTGTCTCAGCCCAACCTACATCACAGGGATGTTGTTATGGGGAAATAGGATGAGAAAGGAGTATTACGCATATTCACTACTTTGAGAAGTGTGTGTGTGTGTGTGTGTGTGTGTGTGTGTGTGTGTGTGTGTGTGTAAATCTAATAACAACAATTTTAAAAAGCATTTCAGGGCAACTCATAACCGTTAGCAAAATGTCTTGACCCCAGAACCTTGTCAGATAAGAAAGGAGATATTTTCTGAGCAAGTAGTTTTTTTGTTTTTTTGTTTTTAATCAGTAAGTCTTAGTTTTATCTTGCAAGATTTCTCCAGCCTCCTCAACAAGGACTCCTGGCAAATGTAAAGCCCTGTTGTTGTTGCTGGAATCCACTCACAATAAGTTTGTGCTAAGGCTCCTTGAACTTGTCAAAAGCAGGAGTTATCAAAACGTTGCCGCATGTTCCTTGTCAAAGTTTGCAAAAAGTCATCGTTGGATACGAGGAAACGGCGGGCCGTTCAAGTCACTGAAATTCTCAGATGATGAAAACAAACTCATGGAAACTAAGATTGATAGGATTAGCTAGATCCTGGCTGCGTTCTGTCTTTTTTGTTTTTGTTTTTTTTACTAACGAGGAAAATCCTTTGAGGAATAAAATAAGGGGATGAGATTCGGCTGTCATGGTAGTTTCTTAAGCAATTTATTACGGTCTGGATCAATTTTTTAAAAAGAAAAATTAATCTATACAGTTAAGGACTATCTATGCCAAAAAGAAGCAGTGAACAAATTTAGGTAAAGGTAAAGGTTCCCCTCGCACATAGCTGCTAGTTGTTCCCGACTCTAGGGGGCGGTGCTCATCTCCCTTTCAAAGCCGAAGAGCCAGCGCTGTCCAAAGACATCTTCGTGGTCATGTGGCCGGCATGACTCAATGCCAAAGGCGCAAGGAACGCTGTTACCTTCCCACCAAAGATGGTCCCTATTTTTTCTACTTGCATTTTTTACATGCTTTCGAACTGCTAGGTTGGCAGAAGCTGGGATAAGCTCACCCTGTTACACGGCACTAGGGATTCGAACCGCTGAGCTGCCGACCTTTCGATCCATAAGCTTAGCGCCTTAGCCACTAAGCCACCTAGTTTTGCATAAAATCAATCTATCACCTATAGATAGTCCTCGACTTACAACAGTTCATTTAGTGGCTGTCCAAAGCAGCGGTGGGTTTCACATTATGTTACTACCAGTTCGCCGCGCATGCTTGCTTTGTGTGTGTGCGCGCGCGCCCGGTTCGCGCACATGCCTACCTTCCACACATATACCTGGCCTTCCATGCATGCGCTTTTCTCGCACGCGCGCCTTTTGCGCATTGCGTCTGGCCTCAAAAACATACCTAAATAGGATAGAGCTGAGGCGGGCCCACCTGTGATTTCCGCTACCGGTTTGGGCGAACCAGCTGAATACCCACTCTGGTTCAAAGTTACAACGGCACTGAAAAAAGTGACTTATGACTGTTTTTCACAGTTATGACGTTTGCAGCATTCCCATGGTCATGTGATCAAAATCCAGGCATTTGGCAACTGACTCATATTTATGACAGTTGCCGTATCCCGGGGTCACATGATCACCCTTTATGACCTTCTGATCAGCAAAGTCAATGGGGAAGCCAGATTCACTTAATAACCGTGTTACTGTTGTGTCTTGCCCACTCTCACCGCAGCCGGGGCCTTCTTATCTGCTTCCGAACGCTGAGGAATGTCCTAGTATGCCTCCCGGCCCCAGCCCTGACTCCATGCCCAGACAGGCTGAGGAAAAGGAAGCACCTCCCGGCCCCAGCCCTGGCTCCATGCCCAGACAGGCTGAGGAGGAGGAAGCACCTCCCGGCCCCAGCCCTGGCTCCATGCCCAGGCAAACGGAGCAACTAGACCCCTCCCCCTCCCCCACAGCATGTGAGCCTGAGGGAGGTCAATTACCAACAGCTGCCGACTGGAGTGACCCTCGCTTCAGAAGAATTGATAGGCGGCGGCGTCAGAAGGAAGGGAGAGGCAGGCCTGGATAAGTGCTGAGTCATGGAGCCACACCCCATGGCCTATATAAAGGATCTGCTTTCTGGCATTCTCTGAGTCAGGCAAAGTCGAACATATCTTGCTGAAGTCACTTTCTGGTCTCCTGCCTGCCTTGAGAACTTTGCTAGGACTTTGGCAGAGCTGCAGAGGCACGCCTGATTCGGATTTCCCTGACCCGGCCGTCAGCGGAGGAGTGGGACACGACAGTTACTCAGTGATTCACTTAACAACGAGGCAAGAAAGGTTGTAAGATGGGGCAAAACTGTCTTAAGAACAGTTTCACTTAACAACAGAGATTTTGGGCTCAATTACGGTTGTAAGTCAAGGACTAACTTCGTAGCATAAGGAGACTGGAAGGAACTAAGCTTAAGTTGGGGAAAGAAGAAAAGAGGAGCTACCACTAAATGTTGTAGCTTATAATTCTTGATGAATGTATTTTTTTTTTCTTTTTATGTACACTGAGAGCGTGTGCACCAAAGACAAATTTCTTGTGTGTCCAATCACACTTGGCCAATAAAGAATTCTATTCTCTTCTATTTTAAATTTTGTTTTAATTAAGTTTCATTACAAGATAAAAATATACAAGAAACAAAAATTAGGAAAATACAGTAGCGGCCAAAATTGTGGAAACCTTTTGGGAAAAGTGTATTTTTGAGGTTTGATGGCTAATAACACCATTTTTTGGGGGGGAGTTTCAAGATAATCTTGAATGGCCTGGGAATTGCCCAGACCTTAACCCAATTGGAAATCTATAGAACCGACTAAAGAAACTTGTTAGTCAGAAGTGACCCAGTAATAAAACCCAGTTAATAGAAGCAATCATTCAATCTTGGTTTCACATGATAAGAGCTGCAGAACTAAAAGATTTGGTTTGCTCCATGGGAAGAGTTGTAAGGCTCTAATTCATGCTAAAGGTTACCCAACGCAGTATTAACTGACATGGTGATAATTTTTGTATATCTCACTTTTTCTGCATGTTTCACTTTTCGTCTTTATACTGTAACTGCTATTCTAATAGCAAATCCTTCATGAAAGTTATTGCATTACGTTCTTGATTAAGTTATCTTTCCATTGATACATAATTTTATAGTACTACTCCCCCCAAAAAAGTGGTGTTATTAGCTAGTTTTAGAAAATACACTTTTCCCAAAAGGTTTCCACAAAATTGGCCCCTACGGTAAGCAAAGGAAAGAGAAAAATGCAAAGAGAGACAAAAAGGACTAACTTCTGACTTACTTCATTGTTGTAAATTACAGAAATAATAATACAGCTTCGTCCTTTTTCTTTACATTTTACAACATTTCTATAATCAAAACCTAAAATCAGTTTCATTCCACTCCCCCAGTTTTGAGCAAAAAGTCCAGAAAGCGGTTTCCAAATAGAAAACAAAAATAGACACAGAGTCTGCAACATACAACCACAATTGAGCCCAAAATTTCTGTTGCTAAACAAGAGGGTTGTTGAGTTTTGCCCCATTTTACAACCATGCTTGCTGCTGTTGTTAAGCAAATAGAAGAATGGAAAGTAAAGAATGGAATAGTGGCGATAGGAAAATTGATAGTTTTAAGTAAGGAGAAGAAGCTACCGGTAATTCTCCACTTACAGGCATTTACTTAGTGACCGTTGGAAATTACAAGAACCCTAAAGAAAAGTGACTTACGACCGTTTTTCGCACTTAAGACTGCTGCAGCATCCTCATGGTCACGTGAGCAAAATTCAGGTGCCGACACCTGGCATGTCCCAAAGGTGCTTTTTCAGGAGGCAACTGGACTTTCTGGTTTTTTTCTTTGAAGACGTTTCGCTTCTCATCCAAGAAGCTTCTTCAGCTCTGACTGGAAGGTGGGGAATGGAAGGATTTTATATTCCTTGCGGACAGCTGGTCATTTGCATCGTTTTAGAGAGTCGTTGAGGTTGCTTGGAGGTTTTTCTGTGTCCTAGAGTCACCTGAGTGGTGCAAATGGGTGTGGAGCCTTCTTGGAACTGCGGGAAGGACCGTGTCGTAGACTGGAGAATAATGATGTCATATCCCTCCCCCTCTGTTGAGAGAGGGCTGCTCAATTTGGACATAGATGGCCCCTTTGACCCTTCTTTCAAACCCTGACATCACAGATAAACCTCCAAGCGGCCTCAACGACCCTCTAAAAACAATGCAAAGGACCAGCTGTCTGGAAGGAATATAAATCCTTCCATTTTCCACTATCCGGTCAGAACCGAAGAAGTATCTTGGAGTCCTAGTGGACAACCATTTTGATATGAGCCAGCAGTGTGCAGCAGCTGCTAAAAAAGCCTGGACTACATAAACAAAGGGTTAGAATCAAGATCATGTGAAGTGTTAATACGACTTTATAATGCCTTGGTAAGGCCACACTTGGAATATTGCATTCAGTTTTGGTCGCCCCGATGTAAAAAAGATGTTGAGACTCTAGAAAGAGTGCAGAGAAGAGCAACAAAGATGATTAGGGGACTGGAGGCTAAAACATATGGAAGAACAGTTGCAGGAACTGGGTATGTCTAGTTTAAGGAAAAGAAGGATTAGGGGAGACATGATAGCAGTGTTCCAATATCTCAGGGGCTGCCACAAAGAAGAGGGAGGTCAATCTGTTCTCCAAAGCACCTGAGGGCAGAACAAGAAGCAATGGGTGGAAACTAATCAAGGAGAGAAGCAACCTAGAACTAAGGAGAAATTTCCTGACAGTTAGAACAATCAATCAGTGGAACGACTTGCCTGCAGAAGTTGTGAATGCTGCAACACTGGAAATTTTTAAGAAAATGTTGGATAACCATTTGTCTGAAATGGTGTAGGGTTTCCTGCCTGGGCAGGGGGTTGGACTAGAAGACCTCCAAGGTCTCTTCCAACTCTGTTATTATGTAATGTTAAGTTTCTTGGAGAAAAAGCAAAACCTCTTCAAAGAAAAAAACAAAGAAAATCCAGTTGCCTCTTGAAAAAGCACCTTTGGGACAACCATGACCTGGATGACTGAGCACCTCCATGGATTTCTGACACCTGGCATGTAATTATGACAGTGGCAGTGCCCCAGGCTCTTGGGCTCACCTTTTGTGACCGGGAAATTTTGGGCTCAGTGGTGGTTGTAATAAGTCGAGGACTACTTGTGCATTGTTAACTTTGAAGGGTCATTATGTCGTTAGGTCAGGTCTACCCGTACGATTAAAACCAAGGATTAAAAAGAATTCTTTCCCATATCCACAGAAGGGGCCCGGCATCTGGATTTACCCTGCAAACGCTCGTACTTGGAACCGACCTCTTCCCCCGGAGATGACCCCTACTTTCGGTCGCCACCGCCCTACGACCAACAGATGTTGAGCCCCGCGTACTGCAGCGACGTGACCTCGCGGGAAGCGTGCATGTACTCCGGCTCTGAAATTGCAAGCGTGTCGGGGGTAGAAGATTTGCCTCCTCCTCCTCCCCCACCTCCTCCTCCTCCTCCCCCTCCCCCTCTGAGCTGCAATATGTGGACCTCCGTTGCACCTTACACCAGTTACAGCGTTCAGACCATGGAGACTGTGCCGTACCAGCCTTTCCCCGCTCATTTCACCGCCACCACCATGATGCCACGCCTCCCACCCATCGCCGGCCAAGGGTCCCAGCCGCCGGGCAACAGCCCTTTCGCCGTCTATAATCAGCTCTCCCAACCCCGCGAAAGAATTCCCGGATCGTCCTTCCCCAGAGAACGGATGGGCGAGAGGAAGCTCCCGTCGCCCCACTTAAGCGCGGCCAACGAGTTTCTGTACTCTCAGACTTTCTCCTTGTCCAGGGAACCCTCTTTACAGTATCATTCAGGAGTGGGCACAGTGGACAACTGGACTGATGGATGATTTCCACGTGTCGTCGCGAGGATTCGATTCGCTGCTCCCGGACAGTTAATTCGGTGTGAATATCCGCGGATGCCGTGCACGTCCGCAGCATCTAAGCAGACCTGTGTTTCTGTGGGTGTTGGGAACTTTCTGCGCAACGCCAAAGGAACTTTGTTGGGAGGGGTGGTTGGGGGGGGGTCAGTTCAGTGGAAGAGATTTGGCTCAGCAACTCGGACCCCGTCCCAGGGATCCAGTCAGGTTATTTCCCTCTTCGAGAGACGCATCCCGCACTAAGTTCCTGTCAGGCGCAAAGAATCAGGACGACAAATTAAGTTCCAGTTAAACTGATTTATTGCTCGTGCCTATACAGCCGAATCTAGTCAACTAACGTTTAGTATTAAATTGGCATTTGATAAAAAGTCAACGGAGTTCAAGAGGGGTTGGGCTTGGACTGTTTGTGGAAACATAACGGTTCTAGGCTAATTCCTCTTGTGACCCTGCCTCTCCTTTTCTTACGGTTCCTAAAATGCTCAAAGCACCATTTGATTGTCTTTCAAAACCAGGGCCTTCCAGTCTAGCCAAGAAAAGTCGATTGACATAACTCGGGCTCTCAAATGTGAGGGCAGCAAAAAACCATATTTTTTTTTCTCAGCCGCAGCCGATTTGCTCTCCAGTAATTATTACTTACCAGCAAAAAAAAAACAAACAAAAAAACCCAAGGCCAGCCTGGTGGTTTTTTTTGTTTGTTTGTTTTTTGCTGGCAAGTGTCAAGCACGGTAAAATCAGGAAGCCCAGGCAGTTCCAATGAATATAAAGGTTTATTGCAAGCTGATGCTCGCTACAAGAATCTGAACCACTAACGGTCAAAGCAAATTGGCGGGAGATAAGAGTCAGTGGAATTCAGGATGGGCTGGATTTAGCTCTCTTGTGTCTATGAAAGGATTGGAGGCTGATGATGCGTTTGACCCCTCCCTCAGGCTCAGCCTGGTCATCTACAGCAGGGGTGTCAAAGTCAAGGCCCGGGGGCAAGATCCGGCCCACGGGCTGCTGAGATCTGGCCCGCGGGCCTGTCTTGGAAACAACAAAGGACCAGCCCATGGTGCAGTGGTGGGTTTCAACATTTTTTAACCACCGGTTCTGTGGGTGTGGCTTGGTGGGCGTGGCAGAGGAAGGATACTATAAAATCTCCATTCCCACCCCACTCCAAGGGAAAGATACTGTAAAATCTCCATTCCCATCCTACTCCAGGGGAAGGTTACTGCAGAATCCCCATTTCCTCCCGATCAGCTGGGACTTGGAAGACTTGGAGAATAGATGGGAGCGGAGCCAGTCAGAATTTTTACTACCGGTTCTCCGAACTACTCAAAATTTCTGCTACTGGTTCTCCAGAACTGGTCAGAACCTGCTGAAACCCATCTCTGTCATGGTGCCTCTGCCAGTGAAAATGGAGCGCGGGAGGGCCGCAGGAGGGTTGCAAGAGGCCATTACAGTCAGAAATGGAGCTCAGGAACCCGTTTCCATTGGCAGAAGCCTTGGGCTGGCACAGGCGCCCCCGACATGAGTGACGTTGAGCTGGCCATATCCATCCCGGCCCCCTGAGGTCAAACACAACCCTGAATGCAGCCTTGAGTTTGATACCCCTGATTGACAGCAATCAAGATATGGCTCCGAGCGTGAACAATGATGCCACTATGCGAGCCCCATTCCACAATGTCAGTCATTGTGACAGTAGTGTTAACAACGCAGCAGGGGGCATCTGTGCGGTGATGTCACACTGTCGGATAAGCTTTGCCCCAATCGCGTCTGATTTCAAAGTTGGAATGGGTTTTGCTGGTCACCTATTGGAAGGGCTTTCTCTCTGGGGAGGGCAGGGTGTAACGTAACAAAAACAACACTTTTCTTTTTTTCAAAAAACAGGAAAATCCGCCTTCCAATATCTTCCTCCTTCGACCCAGGAAGCCCGACACAGCTCTACATCTTGAGTTCTGGAGCGTAATGCTCTTCCTGGAGTGTTAGGATAGGGAAAATGCCAAATCCATCTTTTTCTCCCAAGAAGCCCAAGTTTGGACAACAAGCTACGTGATTTATCCAGTGGTGGGATTCAAATAATTTAACAACCGGTTCTCTGCCTTAATGAACAGCTGGGTGGGTGTTTCCATGATGGGCGTGGCCAGGGGTGTGTGACAGGCAGCACTCGGCCTCCCTCCCCCCCCGGGAGCAAAAACGGGCCGCATGGGGAGCACCCCCCCAATGCCCCGTTTTGGGCCTAGTAGGCCTCCCTGCACTTACCTGGGAGCCAAAACAGGGCATGTGGGGACTCCTGGAAGGGGAGGGGAGGGGAGGGGCCAGCCAGCAATTTAACAACCGGTTTGTCCCAATTTAGCCGAACCAGCTGAATCCCACCACTGGATTTATCCTTGGGTGTAAAAGGAATCTAGTTGTGACCCTCAATTCTCTAACTTTTTGGTTTTGTTTCAAACATACCACATTGTCTACTGGTGACTTCCAATGGCTGCTCATCAGAATGTTCAGAACACAGAATCGTAGGGCTGGAAGGGACTCTGGAGGTCTTCTAGTCCAACCCCTTGCTCAGGTAGGAAACTCTATACTATTTCCGACAAATGGTTGTCCAATCTCTTAAAAACTTCCAGTGTTGAAGCGCCCACAACTTCTGAAGGCAAGCTATTCCCCTGATTAATTGTCTTCACTGTTAGGAAATTCCTCTTTAGTTCTAGGTTGCTTCTCTCTTTAATAAGCTTCTACCTGTTGCTTCTTGTCCTAAACTTCCTGAAGCACCAAAAGGCAGGACAGGAAGCAACGGGTGGAAACTAATCAAGGAGAGAAGCAACCTAGAACCAAGGAGACATTTCCTGATGGGGAGAACAATTAATCGGTGGACAGCTTGCCACCAGAAGTTGTGGGTGCTCCATCATTGGAAGTTTTTAAGAAGAGGTTGGATAACCATTTGTCTGAAGCGGTTTCCTGCCTAAGCAGGAGGCTGGACTAGAAGACCTTCAAAGTCCCTTCCAACTCTGTTATTCTATTCTATTCTGCTCTGCTCTGCTCTATATTCTATGCTACGCTACGCTATGCTATGCTACGCTATTCTATTATTCTATTCTATTCCATTTTGTTCTGTTCTGTTCTGTTCTATGCTAAACTACTCTATGCTGCAATACTCTACTCAACGTTACTCCTATTCTATTCTATTCTATTCTATTCTATTCTATTCTATTCTATTCTATTCTATTCTATTCTATTCTATTCTATTCCATTTCATTCCATTCCATTCCATATTTTCTATTATATTCTATTCTAATCCATTCCATATTTTCTATTCTATTCTATTCTGTTCTATTCTATTCTATTCCATTCCATTCCATTCCACTCCACTCCATTCCATTCTATTCCATTCCATTCCATATTTTCTATTCTATTCTATTCTATTCTATTCTATTCTATTCTATTCTATTCTATTCCATTCCATTCCATTTTATTCTGTTCTATTCTATTCTATTCTATTCTATTCTATTCTATTCTATTCTATTCTATTCTATTCTATTCCATTCCATATTTTCTTTTCTATTCTATTCTATTCTATTCTATTCTATTCTATTCTATTCCACTCCATTCCATTCTATTCTACTCTATTCCATTCCATATTTTCTATTCCATTTTATTCCATTCCATTCCACTCCACTCCACTCCACTCCATTCCATATTTTCTATTCTATTCTATTCTATTCTATTCCACTCCACTCCACTCCATTCCATTCCATTCTATTTTATTCGATTCCATTCTATTCCATTCCATTCCACTCCACTCCACTCCACTCCATTCCATTCTATTCTATTCTGTTCTATTCCATTCTTACTTTGGGTGCCCTGGGTTTGGAAGGACAGGCAGGAGACACCTCCCTAGCTACAATGCACCCCATTCATGCTTAAACATAAGTCATTTACGACATTAGGAGACTGATCATCCAAAAAGGAGAGTTTTTAAAACGGAGTTGCTTTTAAAAGTGTCAAATAGTTCTCCTCAAAAGTCGCCAAGACACCAGATTTAATCTCCCTCAAAGAACCTCTGGGTTAAACTCTAGCACGAGCTGAGTTTCAAAAAAAAAAAAAAAAAGAACTTAGAAGTTTGGGCTGCAGGAATTTGCCTTCTGCATTTCCCAAGGGCAGAAATATATCCGTGTCTTTCTGCCATTTGTAAGTAGCAAAATTCTAGAGATGCTAAATGGTGCTGGATAAAACCAAAGAAATATGAGATCATCTTTTCCTGGCTTGCAGAGAATGGAATTTCCGTTCTTGGGGACACCCCCCCCCCCGCCCCGCAACCCGAGCGACATCTCTTAATCCATCCCTTAATCCTAAGGCTCGAGCGAGAACCGCAGAAAATTATTCAAGCTAAACTATAAACACAGAAGCTGTGGATTTTAAACCTGTTCCTCAGAAATATTATATAGCCGTAGCTAATTCAGCAAAGGGTGCAGGGACACCTAATCAGAAACTCAGATTTATTGTGGAATAGCGTGAAAAATCTGCCTCAAATTTCCAGCCTTGGTTTGCACAGGTAGTCCTCGACTTACGACCACAATTGTTAAGTGAGACAATTGTTAAGTGAGACAATCGTGAGTTTTGGCCCGTTTTACGACCTTTTTGTCACCGTTGTTAAGTGAATCACTGCACTTGTCAAGTTAGTAACACGGTTGTTAAGTGAATCTGGAATTCCTCATTGACTTTGTTGGTCAGAAGGTCACAAAAGGGATCACACATGACCCCCAGACACTGAAACAGTCATAAGAGTGAGTCAGTTGCCAAGGATCTGAATTTTGATCACATGATGCTACAATGGTTGTGTGAAAAACGGTCATAATAAGTCACTATTTTCAGTGCTGGTGGTAGCTTTCAACCGTCACTAATTGAGTGGTTTGTAAGTCAAGGACTACCTTTAATGGGGAATTGGTTTAAATACTTTTAAAATGTGTTTAAACTTCTCTCTCTTTTTTTTTTTTTTTTGCCAAGGCAAAATTTTTCTGATTCTGTAAGTGTTCTTTGCTGGCGTTTTCCAAACCCCCCGCAGCTAGAAAGCTAGCCCAGCAGGGAACAGATTTAGATACTTTATCCTGAATTTTGAAAGGCATTTTTTTTAAAATCGGGGAAGCCCTCAGAAATGGTTCCTAGCCAAGAAGAGTCCCAGAGAACAAATTTGCCTTACTTTCCCTCAGAATAGTGTTTTCAATACTTAGTAATGATGTTCACAGCATAAGTTAAGCCTTTAATTCATTTAACCATGGTTAGCTGAATAACCATTGATGGGTTTACACCAGGGGTCTCCAACCTTGGCAACTTTAAGCCTGGAGGACTTCAACTCCCAGAATACCCCAGCCAGCTTTGCTGGCTGCGGAATTCTGGGAGTTGAAGTCCACCAGGCTTAAATTTGCCAAAGTTGGGGATCCCTGGTTTACGCTATGTTTCAAAAGCTACAAACTCTGGTTTAGAAACAATGCAGGCTGCGTTTCACGTATCACCCTATTCCAGAAACAAGTCCCGGGGCATTTCGTTATGTGGGTTGTGTGAATCCAGCGGCTAACTCTTTTTGCATTAAGAAATGACCAGCGGCATCGCCAGGTAAAGCAGGCAAGTAAAAAAGAAAAAGAAAAAATCAAGATGGCGGTGGAACGGTGTGACTCAAGCTCCACCCCTTTTTGTTTGCATATGGTGGATGTGTGCGCCATCTTGACTTTTTTTGATTTGTCTTGCACAGAGTGGGTTCAACTCATTTATTCCATACTTGTTTGGCACCAGGTTAGAAACTGTGAGTCCTAGTCCCTCCTAGATTAGGTACAAAAGCCATCTGGGTGACTTTGGACCAATCACAGGAGACGGTGAGTTCTAGTTCCACCTTAGGCATGAAAGCTGGCTGGGTGACTTTGGGCTAATCACTAGGAGACTGTGAGTTCTAGTTCCACCTTAGGCATGAAAGCTGGCTGGGTGACTTTGGGCTAATCACTAGGAGACAGTGAGTTCTAGTTCCACCTTAGGCATGAAAGCTGGCTGGGTGACTTTGGGCTAATCACTAGGAGACTGTGAGTTCTAGTTCCACCTTAGGCATGAAAGCTGGCTGGGTGACTTTGGGCTAATCCCTAGGAGACTGTGAGTTCTAGTTCCACCTTAGGCATGAAAGCTGGCTAGGTGACTTTGGGCTAATCCCTAGGAGACTGTGAGTTCTAGTTCCACCTTAGGCATGAAAGCTGGCTGGGTGACTTTGGGCTAATGACTTGGAGACTGAGTTCTAGTCCCATTTTAGGCATGAAAACTGGCTGGGAAGCTATCCAGCTAGAGTTTAGTCTTTCCCAACCTGGTGCCTTACAGGAATTTGGGGGAATTCTGGGAGCTGCAGTTTAGCCACACTTTTGCCGGCTGGGTGACTTTGGGACAATCACCAAGAGACGGTGAGTTCTAGACTCACTTTAGGCATGAAAGCCAACTGGGTGACTTTGGGCCAATCACCAGGAGACTGTGAGTTCTAGTCCTGCCTTAGACTTGAAAGCTGGCTGGATGACTCTGGGCCAATCACCAGGAGAAGGTGAGTTCTAGTTGTGCCTTAGGCATGAAAGCCAACTGAGTGACTTTCTATCAGTCTCCCTCTCTCGCCCCAACCCACTTCACAGGGTTGTTGTGGGGGAAAATAGGGGGAGGAAAGGATATTTCTTACCCCTGACACCTTAAGTTATAGGAAAGGCAGGATAAAAATAAACAAACAAACAAAATATACCTGTAATGGAGGTCAAACAATAATTTCCAAAGCATCCAATGAATGATAGTTCAAGTGGAATTATTCGTATTCCTGGCTTTTTAAAGAAGAATCGAAGATGGGAAAGTTAACGCAGAATTAGATTCTAAGCACCGTTTGAGCTTCTTAAAAATTCAAACTTTTATCAAGTTTTTTTTTTCTTGGTCACCCAGATTGATTCAGCCCCTCCTTTCATGGGGATCTGTAGAGTAAGGAACAAATCAATAACCAGAATAAAAAGTATATTTTTTCGGGGGGAAGAGGAAGGATTAAAAAAAAAAATCCAGTTTGCTAAAGAAACGGTTATTTTTCATCCAGAAAATTGTCTGTTCTTTTTTTTTTTTTTTTAAAAGAAAATAATAATCAAAATTGGGGCATCTTTACCAATGTTGCATGCTGAATAGTTATTTATATACCTATATATCTTTATACAAAAATATATTATTATCTCTCTCACAAATGCAGGCCCACGTGTTCCATTCAGCTTTGCTTTTTTGTACGATAAAATTCCTAGTAAAAGACTGAATGTTGCAAGGGGATTTTTAAAAATAATAATTAAAAAAAGAGCTATTTAAGGGTCCCCCCCCCGTTGTTAATTACACCGGTCTCTGTTGTAAAAACTAAGATTTGGTTACATGACATATATATGCTACAGATAAAGCTCTATTAGAAACCAAAGTAGATTTGTGTGTGTGTTTTTAAAAAAAAACTGTTATAATAATATGAACCTTTCATTTTGCGTATCAGTACATTAAAAAAATGATTACAAATTGTCTGTGGGTGGCTTTCACGACGTAGAAGCTAAATTCTTGGGTTGGTGTTGCTCATTGAAAATAGTTACTAAATGAATGGTTGTACGTTGAGGACTACCTTAAAGCAGATCATGGAGGGTTTGTAGATACTCCTCAACTTACAACCACATTTGGCCCCTGTTGTGCCCTGTCGGCTGCCAGCCCCCCGCCCCCGGCAGTCAAATCAGAGGAGGAGGTGGTGGTGTGGGAGTCAGGGTTAGTATCAGGGCAACCTAGGTGCTCCGAGGGCGAAGAGGGAATGAAGCTGGCAGAGAGAGTGAGACAGAGGCGGAGCCTGGGTCATCCATCAGCCCTCAGATGGAGAATCAACAACCTCCAGGTTGGGAGATGGCTGATTAGGAAGAGGAGGAACAGCTGGGTCCAGTGCGTGATGTGCGGATGCTCAGAAGGCAGAGGAGAGGAGAGCAGTGGAAATCTATGGGCCGGTCCTTGGGATGGAAGTGGCACCGCTGCTAGCAAGGCCCCACCCTAGCTCTGGGGATAAAAGGCAGGGGGCGGAGATGAATACATGTGGCAGACAACTATTCATCGCCCTGACGGACAGACTTCTTAGCCTGTGAGAGAATATTTTTGCCATGGCTGCCGGCATTCCTAATAAAGGAATCTTTTGAATTCACGTCAGAGGGTTTGTCGTGTTTGGGGAGCTGGGTCAGAACAGCACCTGAATTTTCATTGCTAAGCAAGACAGTTGTTAAGTGACAACCCAATTATACAACTTTTATATTGTAGAAAATATAACTTACAAATATAACTTGTATAATTATACAAGTTTCTTCCGCTGACTTTGCTTTTTGGAAGAAAGCTGGGAAGGTTGCAAATGTTTAGCACATCATACATACATGGCAGTTGCCAGGCAGCTGTTGGAAGAAAAATCTATCTGGTTCAGTTCCAAGCTGGAAGAAAGGCGCTGGAAAGAAAATGGAGGCTGATTGGAAAAAAGGAATAGAATAGAATGGAATGGAATGGAATAGAATAGAATAGAATAGAATAGAATAGAATAGAATAGAATAGAATAGAATAGAAAATATGATATGGAATGGAATGGAATGGAATGGAATAGAATGGAACGGAACGGAACGGAACGGAACAGAACAGAACAGAACAGAATTTTTTATTGGCCAAGTGTGATTGGACATACAAGGAATTTGTCTTGGTGCAGATGCTCTCAGTGTACATAAAAGATTCATATGAAGAACGGTTGAAAAAACTGGGTTTGGCTAGTCTAGAGAATAGAATAGAATAGAATAGAATAGAAAATATGATATGGAATGGAATGGAATGGAATAGAATAGAATAGAATAGAATAGAATAGAATAGAATAGAATAGAATAGAATAGAATAGAATAGAATAGAATAGAACAGAATAGAATAGAATAGAAAATATGATATGGAATGGAATGGAATGGAATAGAATGGAACGGAACGGAACGGAACGGAACGGAACGGAACGGAACGGAACGGAACAGAACAGAACAGAACAGAACAGAATAGAATTTTTTATTGGCCAAGTGTGATTGGACACACAAGGAATTTGTCTTGGTGCATATGCTCTCAGTGTACATAAAAGAGAAGATACCTTCATCAAGAATCATAAGGTACAACACTTAATGATAGTCATAGGGAACAAATAAGCAATCAAATCATATTAGGAAACAGCCAATATAAATCGTAATGATACAAGCAACAAAGTTAGTCATACAGTCATAAGTGGGAGGAGATGGGTGATGGGAATGATGAGAAGATTAATAGTAGTGCAGACAGTAAATAGTTTGACAGTGTTGAGGGAATTATTTGTTTAGCAGAGTGATGGCGTTTGGGAAGAAACTGTTCTTGTGTCTAGTTGTTCTGGTGTGCAGTGCTCTATAGCGTCATTTTGAGAGTAGGAGTTGAAACAGTTTATGTTCAGGATGTGAGGGATCTGTAAATATTTTCACAGCCCTCTTTTTGACTTGTGCAGTATACAGGTCTTCAGTGGAAGGCAGGTTGGTAGTCATAGTTTTTTCTGCAGTTCTAATGATCCTCTGAAGTCTGTGTCTGTCTTGTTGGGTTGCAGAACCAAACCAGACAGTTCTAGAGGTGCAAATGACAGACTCAATAATTCCTCTGTACAACTGGATCAGCAGCTCCTTGGGCAGTTTGAGCTTACTGAGTTGGCGCAGAAAGAACATTCTTTGTTCTGCTTTTTTGATGACGTTTTTGATGTTAGCTGTCCATTTTAGATCTTGCGATATGGTAGAACCTAGAAATTTGAAGGTCTCTATACTGTTGATACTGTGTTGTCTAGTATTATGAGAGGTGGAAGTATGGAAGGGTTTCTCCTCAAGTCTAACACCATTTCTACGGTTTTGAGTGTGTTCAGGTCCAGATTGTTCCGGTCGCACCACGAGGCTAGTCGTTCAACCTCCCGTCTGTATGCAGATTCATCATTGTCTCGAATGATGACACTGTTGTGTCATCTGCGAACTTCAGTAGTTTAGCAGATGGATCGTTAGAGATGCAGTCATTGGTAAACAGAGAGAAGTGGGGAGAGCAGACAGCCTGGGGGTGGGCTGTCAAACTGGAAACTAATGCAAGGGTGTCAAACTGGATTTTTTTGAGGGACGGATAAACATTGTAGTTCTCCGTGGGCTGTGGGGGGGAACTGGGATGGACTCCTCCTGCAACACTTTACCTGCCAAAACAGGTACGTGGCCCCCCTTGCACCTCGTCTTTGCCCTCCTAGGCCTCCACTAGCACTCTGCCAGCCAAAAATGGACTGCAGAGAGGCCTCCTAAGGCCTCAGCACGGCCTGTTTTTGGCCGACAGAGTGCTGAAAGAGGTCGGGGAGGCCGAAAACAGGCCACGGGAGGCGGGGTGGTGGTGGTGGGCACACACAGTGGTGAAATCCAAATTATTTTACTACCAATTCTGTGGGCGTGGCTTGGTGGGCATGGCAGGGGAAGGATACTGCAAAATCTCCATTCCCACCCCGCTCCAGCGGAAGGATATTGCAAAATCTCCATTCCCACCCCACTCTGGGGCCAGCCAGAGATGGTATTTGCCGGTTCTCCGAACTACTTAAAATTTCCGCTACGGGTTCTCCAGAACCTGTCAGAAGCTGCTGGATTTCACCCCCTGGGCGCACACAGCCACGTTTTGGCAGGCACTAGAGGCCAGTCCTTTGATATTTCCAGGCTGGCCCCACGGGCTAGATTTAAGCACCCCACAGGTCGCATCTGGCCCGTGGGCCTTGAGTTTGACACCCCTGTACTAATTTTTTTTTATTATTTATTTACATTTATATCCCGCCCTTCTCCGAAGACTCAGGGCGGCTTACAGTGTAATTGCAATAGTCTAATAGTCTAATAAGGCCGGGATAGCTCAGGCTGTTAAGAAGCCTGTTATTAGAACACAGTAGCCTGCAATTACTGCAGGTTCAAGCCCGGCCCAAGGTTGACTCAGCCTTCCATCCTTTATAAGGTAGGTAAAATGAGGACCCAGATTGTTGGGGGGGCAATAAGTTGACTTTGTAAAAAATATACAAATAGAATGAGACTATTGCCTTATACACTGTAAGCCGCCCTGAGTCTTCGGAGAAGGGCGGGATATAAATGTAAACAAAAAAAAAAGTCTTATTCTATTTGTATATTTACAAAGTCAACTTATTGCCCCCCCAACAATCTGGGTCCTCATTTTACCTACCTTATAAAGGATGGAAGGCTGAGTCAACCTCGGGCCGGGCTTGAACCTGCAGTAATTGCAGGCTGCTGTGTTCTAATAACAGGCTTCTAACAGCCTGAGCTATCACGGCCCTAATGGCTGTTGTTAGATTCCTATAGGGTCATGGCTGGCAAAATATAGGCAAAAGGAGAAATGCAAAT
Organism: Ahaetulla prasina; assembly: GCF_028640845.1. Taxonomy (NCBI): domain Eukaryota; kingdom Metazoa; phylum Chordata; class Lepidosauria; order Squamata; family Colubridae; genus Ahaetulla; species Ahaetulla prasina. Next base: position 8,090,417 of record NC_080539.1, read on the forward strand.
CCAGGATGTTTGTCTGAGCTAATCTTGTCAACCTTTCGCTTGCCTCATATTGCTTTTCTGGCGTCTCTGTCTGACCCAGTCTTTCTGAATGGATTACCAAATCTGGATTTCTATAAACCGGCCTCTTCGGTTTCTGCTTGGGGCAGAGAAACTAGGGCTAGTTTCTGCCTCCCTTAAAACTTTTTTTCCCATTTTTCCTTTAAGGGAAATATTCTATCCTGCCTTTTTAATATCCCCCAAAATATTTCATTCTCTAGGAGGGCGGGTGCTGATTTTCTGCACATCCAAATTTTGTTCATGTCATCATTGGATCACACCAGGGGTGACACGCTCCCGGTTCGGACTGGATTGGTTGATCCGGTAGCGATGGCGGCGGGTGGTTCGGAGAACCGGTAGCAAAAATCCCTGATCCCACCCCCACCCATGCCCACCCAATCGCCCGGTCGCCCGCTTGCCGCTTCTTTTTAAAAAAAATGCCTTTAAAAGATAAAAAAAAAGCTCTGACTATCACAGCTGAGCTGCCTGCCCGTCAGAGCCTTTTTTTTTTACTTTTAAAAGCATTTTTTTTACAACCTATTCGGCCAAATAGGTTGTAAAAAAATGCTTTTAAAAGTAAGAAAAAAGATTGTGCGCCACAGCTGATCACCTACCCACCCCCGCACGCTGTTCTACTTACCCCATGCCTCCTTTTGGCATGCAATACGCATGTGTGCGCACCCTGCATTTGGTGCGTGGTGCGCACTGCACATGTGTGCGCAGCCCACTGCACATGTGCGCGCACGGTGAACCAGTAGTAAACCGGTTCAGACTTCACCACTGGATCACATCATAAATGCAAGGACCGTTCCAAACTCCCTTTTTTCAGTGCTGTCGTACAGTCATTAAACGGTCACTAAACGAGAATTGTAAGTCGAGAACTACCTCGACTGTAAATTTCGGGCTAAAATATGCCAGGCCTTTTTGGTGGTGTCGTTGTTGTTTTTTTAAAGGAAATTTAATTCATGGAGTAAAAAAGAAAATTGGATGCATTAATTTTGGCAGACTCTGCATTTGAGGAAAGCCGACATCTGGAATTAAAAGGGCACATTTTGGCAAGGACATTTGCTTAACGGCGAGGAGAAAGGAAGTCTTCGCAATCTGGAACACACAGGCTGCTTCAGAGTATTTTTATTATGTCATTAATTCGTAAGGCAACATGTAGGGGGAAAAAAATCAAATTTCTGTTTAGAGGGAGGAGAAATTTCCCAGAAGAGACGAGAATCAGGGCAAGAATGTTTGCCGCCTATTAAGATTCTCCAGCACCCCTGAAGACAGACCAGTGGTGGGTTTCAACATTTTTTACTACTGGTTCTGTGGGTGTGGCTTGGTGGGCGTGGCATGGCTTGGTGGGTGTGGCTTGGTGGGCGTGGTAAGGGAAGGATACTGTAAAATCCCCATTTCCTTCCCACTCCAGGGGAAGGATACTGTAAAATCTCCATTCCCTTCCCACTCCAAGGGAAGGATACTGTAAAATCTCCATTTCCTCCCCACTCCAGGGGAAGGATACTGTAAAATCTCCATTCCCACCCCACTCCAAGGGAAGGATACTGTAAAATCTCCATTCCCACCCCACTCCAGGGGAAGGATACTGTAAAATCTCCATTCCCACCCCACTCCAAGGGAAGGATACTGTAAAATCTCCATTCCCTCCCCACTCCAGGGGAAGGATATTGTAAAATCTCCATTCCGTCCCCACTCCAGGGGAAGGATGTTGTAAAATCTCCATTCCCTCCCCACTCCAGGGGAAGGATATTGTAAAATCTCCATTCCCTCCCCACTCCAGGGGAAGGATACTGTAAAATCTCCATTCCCACCCCACTCCAGGGGAAGGATATTGTAAAATCTCCATTCCCACCCCACTCCAGGGGAAGGATACTGTAAAATCTCCATTCCCACCCCACTCCAGGGGAAGGATGCTGTAAAATCTCCATTCCCACCCCACTCCAAGGGAAGAATAATGTAAAATCTCCATTCCCACCCCACTCCAGGGGAAGGATATTGTAAAATCTCCATTCCCACCCCACTCCAAGGGAAGAATAATGTAAAATCTCCATTCCCACCCCACTCCAGGGGAAGGATACTGTAAAATCTCCAGTCCCACCCCACTCCAGGGGAAGGATACTGTAAAATCTCCAGTCCCACCCCACTCCAGGGGAAGGATACTGTAAAATCTCCATTCCCACCCCACTCCAGGGGAAGGATGCTGTAAAATCTCCATTCCCACCCCACTCCAGGGGAAGGATACTGTAAAATTTCCATTCCCACCCCACTCCAGGGGAAGGATGCTGTAAAATCTCCATTCTCACCCCACTCCAGGGGAAGGATACTGCAAAATCCCCATTTCCTCCCGATCAGCTGGGACTCGGGAGGCAGAGAATAGATGGGGGCGGGGCCAGTCAGAATTTTTAATACCGGTTCTCCGAACTACTCAAAATTTCCTCTTCCAGTTCTCCAGAACTGGTCAGAACCTGTTTCTGAAACCCGTCTCTGAGACAGACGGTGCAAAGGGTTGGCAGAGCAGTTTTGGGACTGATGTTCCATCTGCAAAAGAACATTTTTTAGGACACCTGCAAATTCTGAATTAAGAGGAGACTGGAAAGCCACTTGTCTGAAATCCTACAGGTAGTCCTCGACTTACAACATTTCACTTAATGTCCGTTCGAAGTTACAACGGCACTGAAAAAAGTGACTTATGAGCGTTTTTCACACTTACGACCGTTGCAGCATCCCCATGGTCACGTGATTTACGTTCGGATGATTGACAACTGATTCACATTTATGACGTTTGCAGTGTCCCCTGCTCATCTTTTGCGACCTTCTAACAAGCAAAGACGACGAGGAAAGCCAGAGTCACTTAACAACCATGTGACTTATTTAACAACTTCGGTGGTTCACTTATTTATTTATTTATTTATTTTATTAAATTTTTATACCGCCCTTCTCCCGAAGGACTCAGGGCGGTGTACAGCCAGAATAAAATACAAGATATATACAATTAAAACGCATTAAAATATAGCAATTACTAAACGGCTGATAGTTAAAATGAATTTAAAATTTAAAATATTAATAAAACCCCAATATAAAACCAAACTATTATGCCAGTCCCGCTTGAATGAATAAATATGTTTTTAGCTCACGACGGAAGGTCCGAAGATCAGGCACTTGACGTAGGCCAGGGGGGAGTTCATTCCAGAGCGTCGATGCTCCCACAGAGAAGGCCCTACTCCTGGGGGCCACCAGCCGACATTGTTTGGCGGACAGCACCCTGAGGAGACCCTCTCTGTGAGAGCGTACGGGTCGGTGGGAGGCATAGGGTAACAGCAGGCGGTCTCGTAAGTACCCGGGTCCTAAGCCATGGAACGAACATGGCAAGAAAGATCATAAAACGGGGCAAGAAGATTCACTTAACAACATAAATGTTGGGTTCAATTGTGGTCGTAAGTTGAGGACTACCTGTATAGGGCCTCTTGCTTGAGCAGGTGGGGTCAGACTAGAAGACCTCTATGCTCCGTTCCATCTCAGCTATTTTGTCCTCAACCATCCAAACTCTCTTGAACCCAATCTCCTTCAACGGACGCCCCCAAAGAAAGAAAATAATTATGATAAAGGTTTAGCAAGACACCCAAAGGCAGCCATGCCTGCTTACTCTCCTGTCCACCAAGCAGCCAATTTGACAAAGCAATTTATCATTATGAAGGAAGGAAGACAGCTTGGAATAGGAACGAGGGGGAGAAAAGCTGTTCATTGGGATTTCTGGGCATTGTCTCTGAGATCAGTCTTTACAATTACACACAAACACACGCACGCACTCCACTCCACAAACTTAACTGCCTCTTCAACCCCATCCATGGGACATGCTGCTTGGTGGCTTATATGTATTTTATTTTTATTTTTTATGTTATTTTTATTTCATTTATTTATTTGTCAATCATATACAGTATAAGATAACAGGTAAAAGTATAAACATAAAAAACAGATCCAGGAAACTACAGACCTATCAGCCTAACCTCAATACCGGGGAAGATTCTGGAAAAGATAATCAAGCAACGAATCACCAAACACCTAGACGCAAACCAAGTAATAACCAAAAGCCAACATGGGTTTGTCAAAAACAGATCATGCCAGACTAATCTTATTGCATTCTTTGACAAAGTGACAAAATTACTGGACCAGAGGAATGCTGTCGATATAATTTACTTGGACTTCAGTAAAGCATTTGATAAAGTAGACCATAACCTACTACTAGATAAAGTAGAAAAATGTGGGTTAGACAGCACCACCACCAGATGGATTCGTAACTGGCTGACCAACCGCACTGAACGTGTAGTCCTCAATGGAACTACATCCACATGGAGGGAAGTATGCAGTGGAGTACCCCAAGGCTCTGTTTTATGCCCAGTACTCTTCAACATCTTAATCAATGACTTGAACAAGGGGATAGATGGGGAACTCATCAAATTTGCAGAGGACACCAAGCTGGCAGGAATAGCCAACACTCCAGAAGATAGGCTCAAGATACAAAAAGATCTTGACAGACTTGAACATTGGGCGCTATCTAACAAAATGAAATTCAACAGTGAAAAAAGTAAGGTTCTACATTTAGGCCAAAAAAACAAAATGCACAGGTACCAGATATGTGGTACCTTGCTCAATAATAGTACCTGTGAGAGGGATCTTGGAGTCCTAGTGGATAACCATTTAGATATGAGCCAGCCGTGTGCAGCAGCTGTCAAAAAAGCCAACACAATTCTGGGCTGCATAAACAGAGGGATAGAATCAAGATCTTGTGAAGTGTTAATACCACTTTATAATGCCTTGGTAAGGCCACACTTGGAATATTGCATTCAGTTTTGGTCGCCACGATGTAAAAAGGATGTTGAGACTCTAGAAAGAGTGCAGAGAAGAGCAACAAAGATGATTAGGGGACTGGAGGCTAAAACATATGAAGAACGGTTGCAGGAACTGGGTATGCCTAGTTTAATGAAAAGAAGGACTACGGGAGACATGATAGCAGTGTTCCAATATCTCAGGGGTTGCCACAAAGAAGAGGGAGTCAGACTATTCTCCAAAGCACCTGAGGGTAGAACAAGAAGCAATGGGTGGAAACTAATCAAGGAGAGAAGCAACCTAGAACTAAGGAGAAATTTCCTGACAGTTAGAACAATCAATCAGTGGAACAACTTGCCTGCAGAAGTTGTAAATGCTCCAACACTGGAAATTTTTAAGAAAATGTTGGATAGCCATTGGTCTGAAATGGTGTAGAGTTTCCTGCCTGGGCAGGGGGTTGGACTAGAAGACCTCCAAGGTCCCTTCCAACTCTGATATTATTATTATTATTATTATTTGGATACATGAAAAGAATAAGTAAAAAGGAACATTAGGACAGGGATGGTAGGCACACTGGTGCTCTTATGCACGCCCCTTACAGACCTCTTAGGAATGGGGTGAGGTCAACAGTAGCCAGTCTTAGGCTAAAGTTTTGGGGGTTTAGGGAAGAAACCACAGAGTCAGGTAGTGCATTCCAGGCATTGACCACTCTGTTACTGAAGTCGTGTTTTCTGCAATCGAGTTTGGAGTGGTTTACCTTGAGTTTGTATCTATTATTTGCTCGTGTATTGTTGTGGTTGAAGCTGAAGTAGTCATTGACAGGTAGGACATTTTGGTAGATAATTTTATGTACTACGCTTAGGTCAGATTGAAGTCGGCGTAGTTCTAAATTGTCTAAGCCCAAAATTTGCAGTCTGGTGGCATAAGGTATTTTTATTGCGAGCAGAGGAGTGGAGGACTCTTCTTGTAAAATATCTCTGGACTCTTTCGATTACATCTATGTTTGATAGGCAGTGCAGGTTCCAGACCGATGAGCTGTATTCAAGAATTGGTCTAGCAAATGTTTTAGTTAGTAGTACAATATTACCAGAGAAGAAGCTACGCAAGATTAGGTTAACAACTGTTAGTGCCTTTTTGGCAATGTTGTTACAGTGGGCTCTGGCACTTAGATCTTTAGAAATGAGTACTCCAAGGTCCTTGACAGAGTGACATTTTTGGTTTTCCTAGGAGGCAAGGTTTTAATATTTTTTTTACAAATGTGGCTAAGAATGCTAGGCTCAACAGCTGGGTATGCCTTCCAATATTTGAGGGGCTGCCACAAAAAGGAGGGGATCAAGCCAGGGATAAAATGCTCCCGGTTCGGACCGGATCGCATGATCCGGTAGCGATGGGGGCAGGTAATTCGGAGAACCAGTAGCAAAAATCCCTGGTTCCCCCCCACTGCCCACGCCTCGCTGTTCCTCTTCTCTGTCCCTGAAGCTCTCGGTGGTGATGTAGCTGCAAACGGCCTTAAATGACTGCCGCGGCACTTCAAAGGGCCGCACTACAGCTGATCAGTGCTGTAGGCAGCTAGTAGACCGGGGCCTCTATTTTTAAAGAAGGTAGACCGGTGCACTCCCAAAAAAAGGTAATTAGTAGACCGGGGCCTCTATTTTTAAAAAAGGTAGACTGGTGCACTCCCAAAAAAGGCAATTAGTAGACCGGTGCCTCTATTTTTAAAGGAGGTAGACCAGTGCGCTCCCAAAAAAGGCAATTAGTAGACCGGTGCCTCTATTTTTAAAGAAGGTAGACCGGTGTGCTCCCAAGTTTTGTATACTTTATTATTTTTATTATTTATTATTATTTGCCGTGTCCATTCAGTCACCTGACCACCAAGCCACGCCCACCAATTAAGCCACGCCCACAGAACCGGTAGGGAAAATTTTTAGATTTCACCCCTGGGTCAAGGTAATCAAGGAGAGATCCAACTTAGAACTAAGAAATTTTCTGATAAGTAAGAACAATTAACCAATGGAACTACTTGCCACCAGCAGTTGTGGCTGCTCCATCGCTGGAGTCTTTTAAGAAGAGACTGGACAACCACTTGTCTGAAATGGTATATTGTCTCCTGCTTGAGCAGTGGGTTGGACTTTTAGATTTAGATTTAGATTTAGATTTATTGGATTTTTATACCGCCCTTCTCCCGAAGGATTCAGGGCGGTTCACAGCCAAGATAAAACAACAATAATATACAAATAAAACAATAATTAAAAAACTTATTAGATATAAGGCCAAATTAAAACATTTAAAACCGTAAAAAACCCCATAAAATTTATATCAAATATTAAAAGCTATTTAAAATTCCTATGCCAGTCCTGCGCGAATAAACAGATAAGTCTTCAGCTCGCGGCGGAAGGTCCGAAGATCAAGCAGTTGACGAAGTCCAGGGGGAAGTTCATTCCAGAGGGTGGGAGCCCCCACAGAGAAGGCCCTTCCCCTGGGGGCCGCCAGCCAACATTGCTTGGCGGACGGCACCCTGAGAAGTCCCTCTCTGTGCGAGCGCACGGGTCGGTGGGAGGCATTCGGTAGCAGTAGGCGGTCCCGTAATCTCCAAGATCTCTTTCAACTCTATGCTTTTCTGAAGATTTTCAAAATCTATAGGCTTGTGTAAGTTCAACGATGTCTCATATTTCTCTCCCTTTCCTTCTAAACCAGGGAATTGTGGTGACGTCAGTATTTAAAAAATGCAGTTGCCCTTCAGATATTCATTGCAACGGAAGCACTCGAAAACCACATTGCTTTACGCATGAAATTCTAGCGGAATTCCACTTTGTGGAACCAGATCTCTGTAAATTAGGTTTGGAGGCTGGCTAGGATCATCATAAAAAAGGATTCAGTCATTGTCTGACTGCAATTTACCCCCAGAAGTCTTAGTGCATGAGTAATTTGAGGCTTCTTAAAGGATCAGCTACCACACAAGAAAGCGAAAGAGAACCCATCAACAGTCAAAGTAGCACTCCCAATAATAATAATAATAATAATAATAATAATAATAATAATAATAATAATAATAATAATAATAATAATAAAAATAAGAAGAAGAAGAAGAAGAAGAAGAAGAAGAAGAAGAAGAAGAAGAAGAAGAAGAAGGAGGAGGAGGCCACCTTATTGGGATCTGCTCGCATAATTCGCCGATACATCACACAGTCCTAAACGCTTGGGAAATGTTCAACTAGTGATCTGTGATACGAAATCCAGCATAGTTATCTCGTTTGCTGTGTATACTGTCATTTTGTGTAAATAATAACAACAACAACAACAACAACAACAGAGTTGGAAGGGATCTTGGAGGGCTTCTAATCCAACCCCTGCCCAGGCAGGAAAACCTACACCACTTCAGACAAATGGTTAGCCAACATCTTCTTAAAAACTTCCAGTGTTGGAGCATTCACAACTTCTGCAGGCAAGTTGTTCCACTGGTTAATTGTTCTAACTGTCAGGAAATTTCTCCTTAGTTCTAAGTTGCTTCTCTCCTTGATTAGTTTCCACCCATTGCTTCTTGTTCTGCCCTCAGGTGCTTTGGAGAATAGCTTGACTCCCTCTTCTTTGGGGCAGCCCCTGAGATATTGGAAAACTGCTATCGTATCTCCCCTAGTCCTTCTTTTCATTAAATTAGATAATATTCTTTGAGGGTGGCCATCAAGAACATTTGATGGACTCCTGATCATCAGTGCTATAAATAGAGTTGGGTTCTGCTAATAGCACAAGGAAAAATGGCAGCAGGTAGACAGATAATCATGCAGGTATAAAAGATTTAACTAAATCCACGAGGATGAGTTTGAAGAGAAAGGGATGAAGGAAACCAGAGAAAGGATTACAGGTAGTCCTTGACTTAAACCCACAATTGGGACCAGCATTTGCTAAGCAAAGCGGCTTTGGAGTGAGTCGCACCCAATTTTACGAACTTTTTTGCGAAGATAGTTGCAACTGTTAAGCGAACCATGTGTTTGTTAAGTGAACCCGGCTTCCCTCATTGACTTTGTTTATCGGAAGCTGGCTGGGAAGGACACAAATGGCGATCGCATGACCCCGGGACACTGTAAACTGTGTTAAATATATGCTGGTTGCCAACTGTCTGAATTTTGATCCCTTTTATTATTATTTATTTATTTTATTTATTTACATTTATACCCTGCCCTTCTCTGAAAACTCAGGGTGGCTTACACTATGTTAAGCAATAGTCTTCATCCATTTGTATATTATATACAAAGTCAACTTATTGCCCCCAACAATCTGGATCCTCATTTTACCTACCTTATAAAGGATGGAAGGCTGAGTCAACCTTGGGCCTGGTGGGACTTGAACCTGCAATAATTGCAGGCAGCTGTTGTTAATAACAGACTGTTTTAACAGTCTGCGCCACTCAAGAACCCTTGATTGTAGGGATGCTGCAATGGTCATAAGTGCGAGGATTGGTTGTAAGGCCCCTTTTTCAGTGCCGTTAGAATGTCAAATAGTTCCTAAACGAATGGTTGTAAGTTGAGACCTGCCTGAAAATGTAGTCATCCAGAAGTCACACAATTGTGAAATGGATGGCATCTAAATTAAATAAATAATGTTTATTCTGGGAAAGATTTTTAGAATATGAATCTTTATACATCACAGAAACAAAAGTTGCTATTGTACTGTCCTCTTTAGTCTTGATTCTTTCTCATGTTCACGGTATCCTAGTAGTTATTTCAGTCTCAATGTGGACTAGAAGCTTGCTTCTTCAAGTCAGGAAACAGGACAATACAGCTAGTCCTTGACGAGCAAGAGTTCTTTTAGTGACAACAGCACTGGGGGAAAAAACAGACTCATTACCATGTTTCACACTTATGACTGTTGCAACATCCCCATGTGGTCGCGTGATCAAAATTCAGACTCGGGTCAACTGACTCATATTTATGACGGTTGCAGTGTCCCAAAGTCATGTCATCCCCTTTAGCGATCTTCTGACCAACAAAGCCAATGAGAAAGCCAGATTCACTTAACAGACATGTTGTTAACTTAACAACTGCAGTGATTCACTTAATAACTTTGGCTAGAAAGGTCGTAAATTGGGGCAAAATTCACTTCACAGATGTCTCTCTTAACAACAGAAATGTTGGGCTCCATTGTGATCGTATTTGGGAGTTTAATAAGAGTGATTTAAACCAGGGGTCTCCAACCTTGGTCCCTTTAAGACTTGTGGACTTCAAGTCCCAGAGTCCCTCAGCCAGCAAAGCTGGCTGAGGAACTCTGGGACTTGAAGTCCACAAGTCTTAAAGGGACCAAGGTTGGAGACCCCTGGTTTAAACTGCACAAAGAATTGCAGGCCAGCTCATAGGGGAAAGAGGGTTTGGAACAGACACTGTATTTTAAAACTGTTCAACTCCCAGGTACATTTGGGGTTAACATTCAAAGAGAGATTGCTATGTGTACTGCTACAAACTTGTGGAGGAAGGATGACATATAAATCATATAAATACACAAATAAATACAATGCTTCCATTAGTCAACAGAATTCTCACTTGCGGTACAGACTTTCCCCCTTCCAAGCAGTGGCGGGATTCAACCGGTTCGGGCTAGTTCAGGCGAACCGGTAATTAAATTGCTGGCTGGTCCTTCCCTTCCCCTCCCCATCCCTTCCAGGAGTCCTTACCCGCCCCATTTTGGCTCCCTGGTAAGTGCAGGGAAACTACTAGGCCCAAAATGGGGCACATGAGCGCGGGGTGTGTGTGTGCAGTGCCCCCCCCATGGCCCGTTTTTGCTCCCAGGAGGCTTCAGGGAGGTCTCCTAGGCCCAAAATGGGCACGAGGGTGGGTGTGGCGCAGTGCCCCTGCAACCTGCATGGAGGCCTACTAGTAGGGGTGAAATGCTCCCGGATCAGACCGGATCGCACGATCCAGTAGCGATCAGGGCCGGTAGTTCGGCGATCCGGTAGCAAAGCTCCACCCCCCCAGCCCGGTTTTTAACCAGGAAGTAATGTGTTTTTTGTTGTGTTCAGCAGCCGCATTGAGAAATAGAGGCGGTCTCCTATTGGTTAAGACGCATGGCAACCCCATGCGCGGGAATCCTTAGTGTGTTGATTGGCTCTCCTGTTTGACAGCTCGATATATAAGAGCTGTCAAACGCAAGGTCCGAGAGAGTTCCCAAGTTGTTGTTATTCATTAAAGGTTGCTTACTAATACGCTCGTAGTCGCCTCAGTCATTCCTCGATCTCAATACACATCATTTTTTACCTTCTGCACATGCGCAAAAGATCTGTGTGTGCGCGGCACATGCACTTCAGAGCCAGTAAGGAAGGTAAGTAGTTTTCACCAATGTCTACTAGGCCGAAAATGGGGCATGAGGAGTGGCACTCGCCCCCCCCCTCTGGCGGCCTGTTTTTGCTCCCAGGGAGATGCAGGAGACCGAGTGTTGCCTGTCACACACCCCTGGCCATGCCCACCCTGGCCACTCCCACCCAGCCGGTCATTAGGGCAGAGAACGGTTGTTAAATTATTTGAATCCCACCACTGCTTCCAAGATATTGAAAGAATAAAAGGGGGACTTAATTTAAATTAATTCAAAGACGTTGAGTTTAAAAGATAAAGAGACATCGGTATTTTATAATATATGTGTTCTGTCCCCCTTCGCCTCCGTCCGAGTGATGGCTTAATTAGCTGGCACTATCAGCTCTGACAGCAAAATAGCGAGTGTCTGCCAAGTGTCGTATGTTATCTCCCTCGAGGCCGATGAGTCACCCAGGAACAAACTTCAGCTCTTAGTTAATCAGTTGATTTGCCTGCTACGAAGAGGCACAGAAGCTCTTGCTGCCTTTATATCCTGTGGGGTGTGGCTCCATGACTCAGCACTTCCCAGGCCTGCCCCACCCCTGCTTCTGTTGTTCCCTCCTCTCCTGCCTACGAAACCTAGGGTCCAGCCAGGCCTGATTGCCATCAGCTGGGTCTGAAGGCATGGCCTGGGGGGGAGGAAGAGTCAGGGGATGGAGGAGCACTGCACACCAGAACAACTAGACACAAGAACAGTTTTTTCCCGAAGGCCATCACTCTGCTAAACAAATAATTCCCTCAACACTGTCAGAATATTTACTGAATCTGCACTACTATTAATCGTTTCATAGTTCCCATCACCAATCTCTTTCCACTTATGACTGTATGACTATAACTTGTTGCTGGCAATCCTTATGATTTATATTGATATGTTGATCATCAATTGTGTTATAAATGTTGTACCTTGATGAATGTATCTTTTCTTTTATGTACACTGAGAGCATATGCACCAAGACAAATTCCTTGTGTGTCCAATCACACTTGGCCAATAAAAAATTCTATTCTATTCTATTCCTCATTATCTCTTCCACCTGGCCTGCCTCTGGCTCCTGGAGCTGAGCCAGGGAAGCCGGTTCTGCCGAGGTAAGTCCTGATGGCCCTTCCCCCTCACTTTCCAAGTCACTTTCTGGCAGGAGGCCCGGCTCAGGGGGCGCAGACACAACACTATGGGAACAGTGGTATAAATGGATAGAAAGGAGATAGACAAGGATATTTAGTTACTAAGTATAAACAATAGATAAAACAAGAACACAAATACATACAATTTAATGTCTGTAATCATTGCACGGATTATTGTTATAAGAAAAACACCACAAATAGCTAAGTGATATAACCTTTTCTTTTTCTTTTTTTCTATGTTTTTAATGTCAAAAAAGTTTTATAAAGTATATTTTTTAAAAAAAATTAATTCAAAGACATTAAAAAAATCAAAGGAAAAATAAATATCTTGGCTTCCAGGAGGAATGGAAAAAAAGACAACCTTGAATTTCTCTCTCCTGTTGGACTGATCAGCTTCAACCAAAGAGACTATTTAAAATGTCATAAAATCTTAAACGGGGGGGGGGCCTGTCTGCAAAATTCAGAGGAGGGAGGCAGCCTCAATGAAAAATGACAAAACTCCTTTAAACCAACGACTAAAAAGGACTAAATGACTTTAAAATTAGATTTATTTCCTTCTGGCTGTGAATCATTTCCGCTCATGAAATCACGCAATGAAAAACGACGTCTAAGGAACATCCCATAATTGCTTTTCTAACCTCCCAGGAAGTAGCCATATATTTATGTGAAATTCCCAAGAGCCGAAGGCAACGGCCAACAATATATACTGTAATCAACAAAAATACAGGGAAAAAAAATGCCCTCAATAAAAACATCTAATAAAAATCGTCAACAAAACCAATAAAACAATGCAGAGACACCCAAAACTCCAAACAAGGGAAGCTATAAATATGATGACACCATCCCCGTTCTGTCTCGAAGGAGTCTATTCACATGCCCTAAATAAGAAATAAAGAATGAATACCCAGCTAGCAGGCAGAAGACATGATGCAAAACTCCTTTTTTTTTTCTTAAAAAAGTTTCATTTTTACAATCATATCAAACAGCTCATCCAATGTACAGTTATATGCAATTAGTCGGGCTTGCCCAGTCACTACCCCCCTTTTTAACACTCTTCTCTCTTCTACCTTCTTCTACTTTCCAGACCTTTCTCTCCTTCTCTTATCTACATCCTCTCCTCCCTCCACCCTACACCTTCCTTCTCCCTCTTTACCCCTCTTCCTTCCTCTTCTTCCTCTTCTTCCTCTTCTTCCTCTTCCTACCTCCTACTCTCTCCTCTTTCTCCTCCCCACCGTTCTAAAATGGTAACTGGGCAGACCCGACCCTACATTAATTATATTTATACATCTTCAATAATCCTTGTACATTAACCATCACTCCATCCTTTACCCTCAACCCCCACCCCTCCCTACCCCCACCCCCACCTCAACTTCCCAGAACAAAATGCAGGGTATCAAAACTAACAATCATAATCCAAAATAATTCCTAAATTATTATTATTATTATTCCTAAAACTAGCTTGATTTTACCTTTAAAATTTAATTGCATGATGGGTTTTTTAAATTTTGGTAATTTTATGGGGTGTATTGTTATTTTAAATTTTCGGGCAAGCTTAAATCAGTTTTTTAAGGGTTGTTTTAATTATTGTGTATGTTTGTATTTTATCTGCCTGTTCACCGCCCTGGGTCCTTCGGGAGAAGGGCGGTATACAAATTAAAACATCATTATTATTATTATTATTATTATTATTATTATTATTATTATTATTATTATTATTATTATTATTATTATTATTATTATTATTATCTCTAGTCACCCCACACATAATCATTCTCTCAATTCCCCTCTCCTTCAAAAATATATCTAATACAAAATATTTCCTAAATTTACTCATATGCTATTCGATATTTTTTTATCTGATACTTATTTTATCTGATGCAAAACTCCTTAACTGCACAACACGTGGTTGTGCATAGTTTCAACTGGGAAAATGAGAATTTCTGGAAGCCTGGCACTCGGACATATCAACCATCAACAGGCACATAGACATAAACAACAGCTACACGCCATTCAAAAGACACAATAAAAAAGCCATAGATCAGGGGTGTCAAACTCAAGGCCTGCTGGGCCGGCCTGGAAATATCAAAGGTGCCTCTGCCGCAGTGGTGAAATGTAAAATTTGGTACTACCGGGTCTGTGGGCGTGGCTTGGGGAGTAATGTGACTGGGTGAGACAAGATAATAACTTTGCATTTCTCTTCCTGAAGTACATCCAGATAATAGAAAGATGGGGCTTTCTCCCTCCCTCCCTCTCTCTGCTTTTAGTGTTTTCATTTACCAGTAACAGATTGTAAACCTGGCTTTCTAATGAAAATGCAGGCTTAAGATATGTAACTGGTATAATAGTATTGATAGTATAGTATTGATGAGAAAGTAGTTACCAAAAAAAAAAAAGCGCTCCAGCAGGAACAAAAAAAAAGAAAGGGCTTTCTTTGGGTTTCTTATATATTCTTTATATATTTTTCAAATTATTTTGGTCTGATTCAGGGTGAGAAGGAATAGTGCAAAGTTAATAGAGCGACATGGTCAAATTACAGCTATGATTAGATCTGAAAGTTATATTGTCATCTAGCCTAAAAACATTAGGCTATTGTGGACTATACAAATGACTAAATGTACATTAGGTTAAAATGCAGTTCCATTCTCTTAGTTTCCTTGACAATCACAAATTAATGCTGACTTGAATGGGACCACAGCTTTCCACACAGTGCTTCATAAGAATTCAGAATCACGTCTATTCACTCAGTCCCAGTGCCTTTAAATATTCAGCTAAATGCACTGAAGTCAGAAAAAATAGGATTCACAGTCTAAATCTACCCAGTTTGAGACCTCCCTATGTTTAGCTAAGTACTTGAACAGAATTAGTATCTTTGCAATCGTATGATCCTAGATCCACCATACACATTACGTATAGGCCTGTCAGGGCCTATATTAATGAAGCTTTAGCATTGTATTGCCTATCTTACCTTAGTAGACAGCAGCATATTTTATTTTTAAAAGCATTGTTTCTACAACCTCTTCAGCAAGAGGTTGTAAAGAAATTTAAAACTCTGACGATCAGCTGAGTTGCCTGATCGTCAGAGGCTTTTTTTCTTTAAAAGCATTTTTTTGCCTTTAAAGAAAAGCCTCTGACGATCAGGCAACTCAGCTGGGATCGTTATAGTTAAAAAAATTTTTTTAACCTCTCCGCCAAAGAGGTTGTAGAAATCTTTTTATCAAAAGTTTTTATTGGTCAAAAAGGTTTATACAAATACATATCAGGTATGGTAAATTTTCATTTTCTTATACAAGATAAGAATTTTACTCAAAATTTTAAACACATACAACAGCCATATGGCAAGCAGGTGATCTGGTAGCTAAGTTTATCAATCTTACATACGCAATAAAGAAGGGTCAAGAATAATCAGAGTATCATACAAAGGAGAATAAGGAAAACCAACACAATACCAAATATCATTGTCACTTCCTAGTTTTGGATCTCAGAACTCTGGGTTCAGCCTGACCCAACTCCAGGGTCGCAACAGCGGCAGCCGCTCCTCCCCATGGTCTATAACCTCCCTTCTTCAACTCCTGGGTCATCTAATTCCAGGAGGGCTTTGTGTTCCTCCACGAGGCCGCAGCCTCCGCAATTGTACTAATTTTTTCGTAATGCCCTCCCGGAAAATCATCAATCCCTCTGGCATCAGCCATCTGAAGCCTACTCCTTCTGGTACAATTTGCTTGACAAAAGTAATATTTCTTTCTCATTTCACGTACCTGTCTGGGAATCTGCCTCAGAATGGCTATCTCCTGCCCCTATAAGTCAGTGCCCCACTCCTATGTTTTCTAAGAATTTCATCTCGTCTCTCTTCTCACAAATTTGACATGAACCTCTCTAGGAACTGCATGCGTGCATATTTTGAATTAACTCTATAAGCTCGATCCACATCCCAATTCATAAAGTCAACACCTCTCCCAAGAAATTCTCCCAACAGTTAGTCACAACATCTCTCAAGTCTTCTTGGTCCACTTCTTCCAGATTTTGAAACCTAAGGAAATAAGACATTTTATCCATCTGTAGTCCAAGCACAGCATTGCCTGTCGTCTCCTCTCTTTTCTGCACTGCCCGCATCTCACCCTCCAGACCTTCCACTTTCTGCTTGTTTTCTGCTGAGGCTTGTTGAGGATCCTTTAAATCCTTTTGGATAGTCACAATTTCTGCTCTTATTTCATCCAGTTTCTTGTCCATATTAGATAACTTTTCCAAAATTCTGTCCATTTCTCCAGCAGTTGGTCTCTGACCTTTGCCATTTAACAAAAATTTTTAAAATCCTCAGGCAAGCACAGTATCCTTGTAATTTCCTCCGGATCCACCAGACGGCACTCACAGGAGCAACGAGTCCAGAGTACAGTTAGTCAACCAGGAAGCCGAAGGGAAGTGATGTCATCAAGATTCTCATAGTGAAGGCGGAAGCTGGACGCCACCATTGTTCCCCAGAGGGAGGGGGGGCCTCAAACCCTCCCTCCTAAATTTCTCCATCACCTCTTCTCTCCAGAGCTCCACAAAACCGTAATCTTGTTATTTTAAGTTCTCCTCTCTCCAAAGTGATTCGTGTTCCTTCCAGTCGCAGGGGAGAGAAACCCCCGCACCGGAGCACTCCACCACATTTGCCGATATCTCCTTCCCTTCTCCTTCCTCAATTCTTCTCCGTTCCTGTTCGCCACCAGGCTGCTGCAATTATAAATCCAAAGCCCGGTGTCACGGGCACAGCGCCCAGGCGATAAAAATAATGGCCGCGGCCTGAGGCCTCCAACCTCCGAGCCTAGGACGCGCCAGCATCGGGTCCCCCAGTCCTGTATGTCGGCTGGGAGACCCCTGGCGAGCCGTCTGCGGCAGGTGTCCTTTTCGGAACACCTGGCCCCTAAGGGCCTCGGAGGCGGCCGGATTCGGACACTGGAGGCAGGAGAGGCACCTCCAGAAGTCCGCTGTCACCGGACAATCGAAGTCGCCTCCAGAAAAATGCTTTTAAAAGGCTCTGATGATCCCAGCATTGAGGCTTTTTACAAAAGCATTTTTCCGCCAAAGAAAATGCTTTTAAAAGTTAAAAAAAAAAGCCTCTGATGATCACGCGGCTCAGCTGGGCATGAGGGGGGCAGGGATTTTTGCTACCAGTTCTCCGAACCACCCACTGCCATCATTACTGAATTACACGATCCGGTCCGAACTGGGCGCATTTCACCCCTGCTCTGCCAGCCAAAATAGGCTGCACAGCCTGTTTTGGCTGGCAGGGTGCTGCAGGAGGTGTCTGTCCTTTCTCATCCCGCCCCCCCCACACACACACCCCGGTGGCCTGCAGAGGAGAATTATAATGCTGATCCAGCCCTCGAAGAAACCTAGTTTGATATCCCTGCCATAGAGGAAACAAAAAGACCCAAACACCTCCTCACCCACAATCAACACACATCTGAATAGAGATTAACACCAAAGTTATCACTAGACCAGGGGTCACCAACCTTAGTAATTTTATATATATAACAACAGAGATGGAAGGGACCTTGGAGGCCTTCTAGTCCAACCCCCTGCCCAGGCAGGAAACCCTACACCATCTCTGTCAGATGGTTATCCAACATTTTCTTAAAAATTTCCAGTGTTGGAGCATTCACAACTTCTGCAGGCAAGTCGTTCCACTGATTAATTGTTCTAACTGTCAAGAAATTTCTCCTTAGTTCTAAGTTGCTTCTTTCTTTGATCAGTTTCCACCCATTGCTTCTTGTTCTACCCTCAAGTGCTCTGGAGAACAGCCCGACTCCCTCTTCTTTGGGGCAACCCCTGAGATATTGGAACACTATCTATCATGTCTCCCCTGGTCCTTCTTTTTATTAAACTAGACATACCCAGTTCCTGCAACCGTTCTTCATATGTTTTAGCCTCCAGTCCCCTAATCATCTTTGTTGCTCTTCTCTGCACTCTTTCTAGAGTCTCCACATCTTTTTTACATCATGGCGACCAAAACTGGATGCTTTGCTGGCTGAGGAACTCTGGGAGTTGAAGTCCACAAACCTTAAAGTTACTAAGGTTGGAGACCCCTGCACTAGACCAACAATCAAGAAATAAACAACACCCCAATCAAGGAACTACCAAATCCTATGACACACAAGCTAACAATGAACAACAGTCTAATTAACAAACCACCAAAAACACTCCCCGCAACACTGATAGGGCAAGCCACTAGTATGTAAAAATAAGAACAAACCCTTCTAACACTGATCTAGTTGGGTCATGAAACGTCTACAAGAAAACAACCAAGTTCAGAGCAATAAGAACCCCACAGTCCTTTTCCTCCTCCTCTTCCTCCTCCTCTTCCTCCTCCTCCTCCTCCAATTTGCAAACGCCACTCCTATCTATCACTGATGATGTTACCTAGTTGGGTCATGAAACGTCTGCAAGAAAACAACCAAGCTCAGAGGAAAACCAAGGACCCCACAGTTCCAAGCTGAGCTACAAATTTGCAGATGACTTCAAGCTGGCAGGAATAGCCAACACTCCAGAAGATAGGCTCAAGTTACAGAAGGATCTTGACAGACTTGAACATTGGGTGCTATCTAACAAAATGAAATTCAACAGTGAAAAAAGTGAGGTTCTACATTTAGGCCAAAAAAACAAAATGCACCAGTACCGTATATGTGGTATCTTGCTCAATAGTAGTACCTGTGAGAGGGATCTTGGAGTCCTAGTGGACAACCATCTAGATATGAGCCAGCAGTGTGCAGCAGCTGCTAAAAAAGCCAACACAGTTCTGGGCTGCATAAACAGAGGGATAGAATCAAGATCACGTGAAGTGTTAGTGCCACTTTATAATGCCTTGGTAAGGCCACACTTGGAATATTGCATCCAGTTTTGGTCGCCACGATGTAAAAAAGATGTTGAGACTCTAGAAAGAGTGCAGAGAAGAGCAACAATGATGATTAGGGGACTGGAGGCTAAAACATATGAAGAACGGTTTACAGTATGACCATTTTTCACACTTACGACTGTTACAGCATCCCCATGGTCACATGATCAAAATTAGGATGCTTGGCATCTAACTCGTATTTATGACAGTTGCAATGTCATGTTATCCCATTTTACGACCTTCTCACAACTGAAGACAATGGGGAAGTCTGCTTCACTGAACAATCGTCTTCGGAACTTAAGAACTACAGTGATTCACTTAACAAAGATGGCAAGAAAGGTTATAAAATGGAGCATAACAGCTGTCTCGGTTAGCCACAGAAATTTTGGGCTCAATTAATAAATATTAACAAATAACAATTAATAAGTAATGCCTTGGTAAGGCCACACCTGGAATACTGCGTCCAGTTTTGGTCGCCACGATGTAAAAAAGATGTGGAGACTCTAGAAAGAGTGCAGAGAAGAGCAACAAAGATGATTAGGGGACTGGAGGCTAAAACATATGAAGAACGGTTGCAGGAACTGGGTATGTCTAGTTTAATGAAAAGAAGGACTAGGGGAGGCATGATAGCAGTGTTCCAATATCTCAGGGGCTGCCCCAAAGAAGAGGGAGTCAAACCATTCTCCAAAGCACCTGAGGGTAGAACAAGAAGCAATGGGTGGAAACTGATCAAGGAGAGAAGCAACTTAGAACTAAGGAGAAATTTCTTGACAATTAGAACGATTAATCAGTGGAACAACTTGCTTCCAGAAGTTGTGAATGCTCCAACACTGGAAGTTTTTAAAAAGACGTTAGATAACCATTTGTCCCTCTGAAGTGGTGTAGGGTTTCCTGCGTAAGTAGGGGGTTGGACTAGAAGACCTCCAAGGTCCCTTCCAACTTTTCTCTTCTCTTCTCTTCTCTTCTCTTCTCTTCTCTTCTCTTCTCTTCTCCTCTCTTCTCTTCAACTCTACTCTACTCTATTCTATTCTCTATTCTCTATTCTATTCTATTCTACTCTATTCTCTATTCTATTCTACTCTATTCTCTATTCTATTCTACTCTATTCTCTATTCTATTCTATTCTATTCACTCTACTCTACTCTATTCTATATTCTATTCTCTATTCTATTCTATTCTATTCTATTCTATTCTATTCTAGTCTATTCTATTCTATTCTAGTCTATTCACTCTACTCTACTCTAAACTCAAGGACTACCTGTATTGCTATTGAAGCCAGAAGACCCCTAATGATAAAGCGTTGCTTCTCTATCATCTGGCCTTAATTTTATCGTGGTCCAAGCAGTTCCCCTATTCTCTATTCTATTCTATTCTATTCTATTCTATTCTATTCTATTCTATTCACTCTACTCTACTCTACTCTAAACTCAAGGACTACCTGTATTGCTATTGAAGCCAGAAGACCCCTAATGATAAAGCGTTGCTTCTCTATCATCTGGCCTTAATTTTATGGTGGTCCAAGCAGTTCCCCTTTAGCGCAGTTTAACTACCAAAACCTCTGGAGATTCTGAGTTGTAGAACACAATGCTGGTGCATTTTAATGTGTCAGATCTAGTAAAATAGCTCTTACTGCCCAACCTGCTTTTAGAAGAAGCTGTTTCAAATAGCCAGAGCCTTAACATCGAATCCATTTCACCGGCTGAAGGTCTTGTAAAGAACCAATTATGGATTGCTCCTGATTCAATCCACATGCAAAGGAACCGCTCCTTTTGCCATTTGGCTTCTCTGGCCAGTGTCTCGTTTAAATAATTAGTGACACTTTTGCTTTGATCACATTCATCCGCTTGGTTATTCTTCGGTGGGGTTAATTTGCTATTTAATCCCTGTTTTTAAAAAAAGGCTTTTAATCTCTTTACTCCTTTGCAAAGCGGTAGATTCTTTTTTTTAATGCATGCACAAATCAAGTCCAAAATAAGGCAAATGTTCAGGAAGGTTAAGGGTTAGGGTTATTAAAATTAAGGACAGCAGCATCTAACAATGTGTAAACATGGGTGAAAGTGCAAAATAGGATAATGATATAGAATGAAAACAAGCAATTGGTAGCATGTGAACAAAGCCAATGGGGGATGAATAGATAAACAGATAAATGATAGATATTTATATTGATAACCTTTAAAGCACTCCATTTAGACCGGCTATACGCCTACTGCCTCATTTATCGTCTTTTCCATAGAGAATCATGCCATCAGCCAAACAGACTCAGGGCATTTCTGTGAGGCTCACCCTGTGGAAGAACTCTGGACTGACAAATGACCTTAGGACCTTTCGCAACTTAAAACTTATTTATTTTATGGCTGGACTAGCTTGATTTTTACCTTTAAATTTTAATTGAATTTGATGGGTTTTAAAGTTTTGTAATTTATGGGGTGTATGTTATTTAATATTTCAAATTTAAATCAGTTTTTTAAGGGATGTTAACTATTGTATATCTGTATTTTATCAGCCTGTTCACACTGAGTCCTTAGAATATATAAATTAAAATATTCATTCATTCATAAATTACAAACAGAAATAGATGATGGATTGGATAGATAGATAGATAGATAGATAGAAGATAGATGATAGATGATAGATAGATGATGACAGATAGAGATAGACAGATAGATAAGAGACAGAATGAATTGTTTGTCAAATGGAAATTTGAGAATAGACTGGACAACCATTTGACAGATGTAATCACCTTTTAAGCATTAGTAGAAGACCCTGACTGAAATTCTTCTATATTCTATGTTTAGATTGATTGATTTATCAATCAATATAGATAGATAGTGTTAGGTTCGGGAAGTAACGAGGCTGGAGACCAGGGTAGTGACAACAGCTCTTTAATATAGGGTGAACCCAGCAACAGGCTGGGGGAAAAACCTCTCCTTTTATACAGTTCTGTTGAGGTTTCACCAATCAGCAACGTGTTGATTTCCGCTCAAATATTTAAAGGCACAACTGTTAATACATAACACTCCTCCTCCCAGAAAACACTTGGTCTTATTTACATATTTATTTACATGTTATTTTTCGGCGTAGTCACGCAAATAACCTGCCTCCTAGTTCTTTCTGACCTGCGGTTCAGTTCTGGTGGTGTTTTGAGCTGGTCGGAGGGGCTGTTTTCTCCTCCCAGCTCTTTCTCTGGGCCATCGGGCTCTGGATTATTGGCCGACTTTTTCTTGGCCATCCGCCTTGGATTAATTTTGAATTTTCCTGCTGTTTCCTCGGGACCTGATGGCGCCGCTGGAACTCTGGGACCTCAGCTAAGTCTTGCGCCCCGGTCATTGTCAGCTGTGGATTCAAAGTGGTATTGGTCATTACCTGTCTCTGTTGGTTTGGTCAGTTATTCGCTTCTTAACTGATCTATGTGGCGCCGCCACTCGGTTGTCTGGTAGCTCTACCACATACGATTTTGGCCCTGTTACTTGTTACTTGTCCTGCGACCAACTAGGGCCGCCCCATAGTTTCGGCCCACACCCGGTCGCCTATGCTCATTTCCTTGTTTTTTCTTTCCCCTTGTAACCCTCGGTGTAATGGGGTTCAAACGTCAAGTGGGCACCGGAGTTTCCCATTAGCACCGCTGGGCTTTTCCAGTGGCTGTGCTTGGGGTTCTGTGCTGGACGGCTAGGAAAGTCTATTTTGTTTGCCAGTCACCTGGCTTGAGCCTGACACGCCTCCTTAGCGCCCGGACGGAACGCCTGCAAGGCCATTCGACGCAGGGTGGAAAGGTGCAGAGAGGCATGTCGGATGCCTTCCTCTGCCAGGTACTCTTCAAACTGGGCTGCCGTGAATTGGGCTCATTGTCGGACACCAGAGTGTCCGCAACCCGTGAGTTAATAGGTGGCGAGGGTTGCGATTACTTTCGCTGTGGTGGACTTCAAGTATGATCTCAACCATTTGGAAAATGCGCCCACCACCACTAGGAACGTTTGGCGTGAAAGGGCCAGCAAAGTCAATGTGGATTCTTGACCAAGGCCCTTGGGGCTTTTCCCATTCTCTGACTGGGGCTGTTGGGGTAGCGGTCTGACTCTTGGCAAGCTTGGCATTTCCCTACCCTCTCAGCAATCTCTGCGCCCATGAGTGGCCACCATACATAGCTTCTAGCTAACCCTTCATCCTTACGATGCCTGGGTGACCTCGTGGAGGAGGTCCAATACCTTGCCCCTTAACTTAACAGGAATTATTACACATCATAACAGGCACCCCTTGAGCCGAGAGCTCATCACGCTTTTAACAAATTCTTTGAACTGTCAGCCAGGCCACCTCTGTACCCAACCGAGTACAGTCCTTAACACAATGTCCCGGTATGATGCCCGAGCCACTTCCTTTGATGTGACTGGGCCAGAGTCCAACGAGTCAATAAGGAGGATGGGTGTCCCCGAGTGGGGTCTTCGGTCGCCCCTGGCAGTGGGCATCGCTCAACGCGCCTGCATGCCCCACTTCTTTTCCTGGTCGATGCTGCAGCTTGTATGAGGCTAAAAATATAGTCCATCGAGTCAAACGTGGCAAGTGCCACAGGCGTTGGCGTCGCCAGCCAGTAATCCCAGTAACGGTCTGTGGTCAGTCACGATTTCAAAATTCCGCCCAAAGACATACTCATGGAATTTTTGACCCTGATACAATGGCTAATGCTTCTTTGTCTAATTGGCTGTAGTTCCTCTGGGAGGACATCGCTCTAGAGTAGAACGCTATAGGGGCTTCTGTGCCGCTTTGGAAGTCTATGGCTGAGTACAGCCCCACCCCATAAGGGGACGATCGCAAACCAGCACTAGGGTAGTGAGTCGATATTGGATGAGCAGGCTATCACTTGAGAGCAGGTTCGACTGCTTCAAAAGCCCTATTTTCTGACTTTCCCAAGACCAAACAGTATTTTTCCTAAGAGCCTATGCAGCGGTTCCAAGAACGGTTGCTTTGTTCTTTAAAAGACCGCGTAAAAATTAACCAATCCCAGGAATGCCTGCAGCTCTGCTTTGTTTTTGGGCGCTGGAGCCTTCCTAATTGCCTTAACCTTGCTCTCAGTAGGGTGAATTCCTTTCTTGTCTATCCGTAGCCCAAGAAATCGACGATTCGACCCCTATCTGGCATTTATTTGTCTTGACTTTTAATCCGTCCGGAAAATGCTCAAGACCTTTCTTAACCGCCTCCCCAATTCCTCCATGTTTTCCCTGAAATTAGGACATCATCAAGTAGGGAACTACCCTGGGAGCCCTTGCAGTAGTCGTTCCATCAGGTTTTGAACAGCCCTGGTGCCACACTAACCCCAAATTGCAATCGGTGCACTTGAATGCCCCCTGTGCCACAATCGCTTTGCCAGCGGGCGCCTACTGGCAGTTGTTGGTAGGCTTGGGCCAAGTCTAACTTTGCAAAGACTTGCCTTGCCCCAAAGAGTGCAATAAGTGTTGCACCACGGAACCGGTACGCTTTTCTGTAAGGCTTTGTTAAGCCGCCTTGTAGTCAGCGCAAATTCTAATTGACCCGTCCGATGATGGTGACGATTGGCCTCCCACTTTGCGTGATCGACTGGCACCAAACCCCTGATTTATGAGCTTGTCCAGCTCCTTATCAATTTTGGTTTTAGGGCAAAGGGACCTCCTCGCCTTAAGCCTAATGGGGCTACCTGGGGTCTAAGTTGAAGGAAATAGGGGTCCCTTGTACTTGCCCAGGCAGTCCTTGAAGACATCTCGAAAAAGAGAATGTCTTTCAAATTGCAGTCACTTCTGTAGATGCCAGTCACTCCCATGCCCAGGGCACGAAACCAGTCTAGTCCCAACAGACTGGGCAGAGTTCCTTCGACGATCGTGATGGGCAGGGTCTTTTGTGAGGGCCGATCGACTCGGACGGAGGTGGTCCTCGAACAGGGATGCGATTCCCTGGTAGTCGTGGCACGTAGCGCTGTGCTTGCAGATGCGCCGCGACGGCAGCGACTTCCAGAGTGTCCCAGGACATGATGGTGATCGCTGATCCCGTGTCTACTTCAAGCCCCGCACTCCTCTCGATCTTGGGCTTTGTGAAAATCTTCTTTCCACTTTGGTTGAGGCGCGCCTATAATGACAGTCGCTTTGGTTAGACTTCCTTTCTTGTTTGAACCAATCGCGGGCCGCCTTTCCGGTTCCGCTTTGATTGGCCGATTTGAATTTTCGGCGGGAAGGTTGGGCCGCCTGCAAACCTGAGCTATGTCCTTTCTTCCCACACCGCATGTTGCCTTTTAAACCTGCAGCGTTGGCGCTGATGCCTCAGCTTCCGCACTCGCCACGGTCCTCAGTGTCGCCGGTCCGGCAGACCCTTCCTCATCTCGCCTCACCTTCGGATTCGGACTGAATCTCCTCCTGGTGTACTGGCGCTGGCTGCGCCGCCTTGGATTGAAGAGGCTTTGCAGAGTCTCTGCTTTAGTAGACATTTCGTGCTCTGGCCTCGCCCAGAGCGGTGGCTAGGTTGCTCCTGGCTAGCAGTCGCGCCAGGCGGATGTCCTTGACCTCGGATGAGTTGCTCGAGTAGCACTCGCCTAAGTCTCGGTATCCGCAGTCCTTGGACGCCTTCAAAGCGCCATGTAGTCACCGGCGGACTCGCCCATCTGTCTCCAATTCAAACCGCTGCACGATTTGGACGGCGCGCCGGTGCGAAATGGTTCTTCAGCAAAGTCTGCAGAGTCGGCCACGATACCGATTGTATCGGCGTTGGCTCTGCCAGGGCTTCCGCAATCTCGACACCGCCCGCAATGGCTTAAGAAGCCCGCTGCGGTTATCAGGATCCCCAGTTCGCTTTTAGAAAGCTTTCAAACGGGTCATATATTTCTCCTTGCCGGTTGTACGGTGCGGGTGGCGTTTGCCATTTCCGCTTTCTGCCCTGAGTTTGCTGGGTTCGACCAGCGTGCTTCAGCTCGGTTCTGGTTCTCCTTAGCCTCGAGATCCCACCTTCGCCGCCAATGTTAAGTTCGGAAGTAACGAGGCTGGAGACCAGGGTAGTGACAACAGCTCTTTAATATAGGGTGAACCCAGCAACAGGCTGGGGAAAAACCTCCTTTTATACAGTTCTGTTGAGGTTTCACCCAATCAGCAACGTTGATTTCCGCTCAAATATTTAAAGGCACAACTGTTAATACATAACAGATAGATATAGATAGATAGATGATAGATAGATAGATGATAGACAGAGTTAGATAAACAACACAGCAGAAAGATAGATAGATGGATAGATAGATGATAGACAGACAGACAGATGATAGATAGATGGATGAATAGATAAACAGATAAATGATAGATATTTATATTGATAACCTTTAAAGCGCTCCATGGCTTAGGACCGGGCTATCTACGGGACCGTCTACTGCCGGCCTCTATCTCCCATCGTCCGGTGCGTTCCCACAGAGAGGGACTCCTCAGGGTGCCGTCAGCCAAACAGTGTTGACTGGCGGCCCCCAGGGGGAGGGCCTTCTCTGTGGAGGCTCCGACCCTGTGGAACGAACCTCCCCTCGGACTTAGACAACTACCTGACCTTAGGACCTTTCGCCGCGAACTTAAAACTTATTTATTTTGTATGGCTGGACTAGCTTGATTTTTACCTTTAAATTTTAATTGAATTTGATGGGTTTTTAAAGTTTTGTAATTTTATGGGGGTGTATGTTATTTTAATATTTGGGCAAATTTAAATCAGTTTTTTAAAGGATGTTTTAACTATTGTGTATATCTGTATTTTATCAGCCTGTTCACCGCCCTGAGTCCTTCGGAAGAAGGGCGGTATACAAATTAAAATATTCATTCATTCATAAATTACAAACAGAAATAGATGATGGATGGATGGATAGATAGATAGATAGATAGATAAGAGACAGAATGAATTGTTTGTCAAATGGAA